>NC_055692.1:5344967-5474967 GCF_017639745.1 Melanotaenia boesemani
CTGTGCAGGGAGACACAGCAAACCTTGACACAGCGAGAACAACAATGTATGTTACCTCGGGAGTTGTGGCTCAAAAAGTTTGGGATCCACTGGCTGAGAGCACTGAATATAATTATGAATTTTACTGAAACATTAGTAGAGTAAATAATGTCTGGGCTGTATACGACATGGATTATGTGTTTATGTACAATATACAAGAGGGAAATGACAACTGATCTGTGGTCACTGGAGAGACATATTCTGATACCAAGTGTAAATTCAGAGGTTTTCATTTGTGATCACCATAGAGATGCATCTTAATAACAAGTGTTTATAGCGTTCTTGTTAAAATAAATATACCAGACTGGAATATGATTTTATACTTATGTCCACACAGTGGTAACAGATTTTACTGTCCATAAACGTATCCCTTTGTGTCTACAAAATGTTCTTAGTATAGCATATTTGTCATTATCAGTCAATATCACTACAGTATTTCCCTATTATTATCATCACATAATAACCTGTACTGTATTTTGCTATCATTATGTCATATATAACTTATAAATGAATGAAGACAAATGTGTTTTCTGTTGAACAAATACTTCATTTTATGGAATGTGACAGAGGATTCTAATGAAATCCTTATACCATGGCATAACTAAATTTGCTGCTTCTCTACTTCAGCATAATCATTTGCAACCAAATACTATTTGGTTTTTCCAACTTCTGAATGATGGTTTTACTTTTCAGAAATCCCACAAGCAAACTTCAGAAGGCTTTCATTTGACCACTGCAGGTAACAAGACAATTGTTCACCATTGCCAGCAGAGACACATTAGATCCAACAGAGCAGCGTTAGAAGCTGGTTTTCTAGTAATTGAGGATATTTGGACTGAGATACATAGATATGAAATCACTGGTTGAGACCCAAAGGTTGTAATTTGTTTGACACTTTTACTAATTTTAACCTATTTCCTCTGAAACTTTTCAGCTTGTCCCTTCAGCCGTTTGAATATCCTGTCTGTACTGAGGAGGGAGTCGTATTTGATTTGCTGTGAGTAAAATGTGTTTTTTTTCTTCTTCTTTTCTTCTGGTTTGACATACAGTATAAGATAATTTTCTTTGTACTTTAGGAGCATTGTTCCATGGATCAAGAAGTATGGAACTAATCCAACCTCTGGGGAAGTAAGAAAACACTCATTCATGTTAAAATGGTGCACATACTTCTTCCATTAGTCTGTTCCAAAGTGAATAGCCAGTAAATACCTGTGATCTCTGCAGGAGTAAATGATGTAGTTTTGGAAGCTGCTGGTTGTTAGCTGGTATTATTGTTTTGTTTTTTTATCATGTTAAAATTACGTTAATTATACATCTAAAACAATAAGCTTTTAGTTTAAAAGTATAAAAAAAAACAACACATTTTTGGTTTCTCAAATTAACGTTTCCTTCAGTTTTGGGATTCATCTCTTTTTAAAGATGCTGAGTATAGTGTGTTCCTCTCCAGAATGTCTTCAAAGTCTGTTTTCACTGCCTTGATGCCTCTTCACAACACAGCTGAGCCCTAAAACAGGAATGACATCCTTCTCTGATGTCTTTAACATCTTGATCTTCGCACTTAACTTGGATCTGTTGTGCAGTTTTCCTTTGTGTCCCACAATTTGAACAGTTTGCCCTCAAATCAATTTTCCTCTTTTAGCTACATTAAAGGAGTGTATAACCTTACACTTGTTGATAAAATTTGGTCATAGGAATATCATGAGTGCTCTTTAAATTACGCTGAAGTCCATTTTTTTTTTCATTACTTCTTAAGTAATAATTGATTTTATTCACATCTTGTAATAAGATGATATGAACGAGTGCAGAGTTGTTCCTCATAGTTCAGTGTCAGTAACACACAGTGTTGTCACATATAGTTACTTATATTCATTATATATGGAAGCTTGAGTAAACATGCTTAAGTCAACTAGAAATAAGTTTTTCTTCTTTTTTACAGAAACTGGAAGCTAAGTCCCTCATCAAACTCAACTTTGCCAAGAACAACGATGGTAAATATGCTAATAGTTGTGGGTGTTTAACAAGCTGATGCTGCCGTAAAAATGAATTTAATTTACCAGATCCCAAACTCAGCCAGTCGCTAAGAACAAAAGAGAAAGCAATGTTCCTCTGACTTTATTCCTGTGAGCACAGAGCATGTTACATTGAGTTTTCATGCTGTCCGGATACCAGGTTAAGATGGACTCTGCCTCTCAGCCTGTTGCTTCTAATTGTTTTCTCTTTTATTTTGTCTCAGGAAAGTTTCACTGTCCTGTTCTGTACAACGTCTTCACAAATAACTCTCACATCGTTGCCAACAAGGTGACTGGAAACGTGTTTTCCTATGAGGTTGGTAAACGTGCATTAATCTTTATACAGAAACGTCTGTGGTGATGTTGATTTTGATTGCAGTGCACATGGATGCAGATGTTCATCACCACACATGGTCAGACAAAATAATGCTTTGCATCACATGGAATTAATCGTGTAGAGGAAATTATTTTTTAAGAAAATATTTATTTATTTATTTATTTTTCACAGATAAATGAAGCAAAGCCTGATTTTCATTTGTTTTCTTTAATTATAAAATCTAAGTGAACTAACACATTTTTGCATCATATTGCTAGTGAATTATAATTCATATTGAGTTAAAACTCAGTGGTGAGTTATTTTGTTTGAGGTTTATTTTTTCTTTTTTTTTGCAGGCTGTTGAGCAGCTAAACATCAAGACTAAAAGCTTTAAAGATCTGCTGACTGATGAACCCTTCACCAGAAAGGATATCATTACTCTTCAGGTGAGTCATTATTTATTATTGGTTTGCATTTTGAAGACACATTATTCTGGAAAATGAGATCCAACTGAAATTTACTGTTTTTCTTTCTTCAAAGGACCCCACAAACCTGGATAAATTCAACGTATCCGACTTTTTCCATGTTAAAAACAACCTCAAAGTGTTGGACCCAGGTGAGTCATAAAACCAGATGTTTGTGATTGGGAATCAGAAATTCTGGTTAAAATGTTATCCGGAATCAGTTAAGTCAAGTGCTGGTTTCCTCCTTCTTTCTTTTCCTGGTGCTCTTTAGATGAGGAAAAGGCCAAACAGGATCCAGCTTATCACCTGAAGAGCACCAACCTGGAGACCAGGGAGACCTTAGCTGAGCTTTACAAAGACTACAAGGGGGATCAGCTCTTGGCTTCCACCATGAAGGAACCAGAAGCCAAGAAGACAGACAAATTAAATGCTGTAAGTAGAAACAAACATGTAAATATGAAAAAACATAAACAAACCTTATTTAAAATACAAAACATGCACACACAGAGTGATATCTTGCTTTTGATATTCTTTAAAAACAACAAAAGGCTGATGGTTCAGATCCTCGTGTGGTGTCTAATGTCTCCGATAACAGCTGCTAATCACACCACATGCTGTTCAGGCTTCATAGCTTTTCAGATTATTTGGATGGAAGTTTACACCATCAAGACCATTTTTAATGTCCATTGACCTGGAATACTGTGCAATTTTACAAGCTGATTTTGAAATTAGATTAATAAAATTTAGATTATCAGTCCTTCTTAGATTTGCTGCTGCAGTAGTGTAACAGGGCACTAACGAAGAAGTGTAATTATTACTTTGTGCACAGGAGGGAGCCAAACAACTGGTTATGCACAGACGTTTTGTTTTTAAAAAGCAAAACCCAGATGGGAAGACTGTGTCCCCGTCTGGCTCTAAATCAGTACATTTGTATATTCTCATTCTTGCTGTAATCTTCCAACATACATTTTTAGTCATAATCCAGCTTCAACGAGTCAGGAGAACAAACTCAACTATGTCTAACAACTACATGCTGTTATCTTATCCCTGCAACTAAATCCTGATATAAGAAGGATGATTAAATCCGGTTGAACAACATTTACACCTCATTTTGGTCATCTCTCCTTTGATGCTTTATTTTGTCTCATCTTTTTTAAATGTTACTGCTTTTTCTTTGTCTGGAGTGCATAGATAGGTGATGGTGTGACATCTTCTGAGGAAACCGTAAATTTAGGTCAGACAGAGCAAACAAGGTAAAGTCTGACCTATCAGAAGAACTAGAGCAGAAGAATGCTAAAGCATTAGAGCAGGTTTGACTTTAGCTTTTTAGATCCATTTTCACTTGTTTGCTAGAATCTGCAGTGACTTATCCTCATGACTTAAATGATGCTTCTGGCTATATACCATAATTTATTCAACACATGTATTCTGCTCCAATTTAAGTTCACAAAGTAGTAAAGAATCACATTGCCTAATTATGAGATGGATGAAATCCCTCAAAACTTAAGCGAAGGCTCTGTTCTTTACCATGTACAAGCTGCAGTTTGCCATTAAGCTAGTTTGCACATCATGGATGATAAGGAAAGAGATGTTTTCACATGACATCTTGATTGTTTGTACCCCTCCTTCTTCTGCCCAGGCAGCTTTGTATGACGTCATCCACCCCGTCACTGGGCCGATTCAGGCTTTTGAAAATTGGGTTACAATAACTAGTTTCCCTCTTGGAATTAATGAATTTAGTTTAAATAACTCCAGACAAAAGGTCACAAAAAGAATTTTTTTTAACTGAAAATCCATTTACAGGCTTTTTCCAGAGTTTACCGGCACATCTCATCCCGTATCTTCCACACAGAGTTGGGTAATTACTGTGCAAATGCTATCCACATGACTGAGAGATAAGATTTGTTCTTCAATGCAACATCATCAATGTAAACATGAACAAAGTGTAGCTTAAACAGTAAGGTTCCCAACATGAAATTATTATATATGTATTATATTAATACTTATAATGTCTTATTCTATTTTTGTAAAATTTATTGTCATTTTTTTTCCACTTTAACTTTCTGCTGCTGCTTGCTGCCGTAACACCTGAATTTCCCAGTCTATGGGATGAATAAAGTTCTATCCTATGTCTATCTATCTGTGGTGTCTAGAGACCAGATCACACCAGTTTTGACTTCTTTGCACTGGTTCCCTGATTTAAAGATTTTATTGTTTGTTTTTTAAGTCTTTAAACACGTTGGCCTCCTCGTGCTGCCTCTAGATCATCAAGATCTGCTAACCCGTTGCTTCTTGTTGTCCCGAGGTCCAGGCTGAAACCAAAAGGAGACAGAGCTGAGACAAACAACAGCCTCCACCTCCATATTAAGACCTCACCAACCACATTTTCAAATCTCATTTAAAGACTTATTTTTACTCTCTAGCTTTTAAACCAGGCTGAGTTTTGGCATTTCTGCTAAATATTAGTTTCATACTTTTTATTGTTTTTTTTTTTTATTTATATGTTTTATTGTTGTTTGGTCCCCCTTTTATTTGTATTTTATCTCTCCTAGTTGTACAACAGTACAACAATATGTTGTTTTTAAATGTGCTTATAAATAATGTTGACTTGACTATCTTATCTCTTATCTTATGATTTTAATGTTCCTGTTTTTCTAATTTTTTTCCCCTTTTCAGGCTCACTACTCCACAGGCAGAGTGTCCGCCTCCTTCACATCCACAGCCATGACTCCTGCAACAACACATGAAGCAGGCAAGTGAATATCTCACCCCAAAAAAAAAATGCCCTGGAGATTCACAGCAAAAAATAAAGATTCACATCTTTTTATGTGAATGTTTTAATGTGAATCTTCAACCTCTCTTTATTCAGGGAAAACTAGGGTTCCTTGTGTTGTAGCGTGCAGCTTCATGCTCACACAGCTCAAAAGTAACTCCAAGGGAGAGCTGTTCGTTTAGTTTTTCTCCCCTGTCAGCTGCCTAACGGCTCCATGAGAGATTCACGGTTATGCAATAGGTTCAGTGCACTTGAGAAGGAGACAGTGCTAGAATTTTGTGACCTAGTTTAGTTTTCTGAATAAAGATAACATGTGGGGTAATCCTATAGAATACAGACAAAAAACAAAGATGGAAATTATGTGTGGCATGAAGTGACTCGTCTACAAGTAGTGAGTGTCTCTTGAAATTTTAGGATAAGTAATTTTATCACATATAAAACTACTGTTAATTAATTATTAATGTTATTCAAATTTCCTCTTGGATTAATGAATTATTTTACATTTCATTTAAAAGACTGAGTGCATTATGTTGGCTAAAGCCAAATATAAAGATGAATGTGAATGACTGCTTGCACTGTAGAGACATGGATCATTTTTAAAGGTCAGACATGTCAGCTGTTGCAGCATCAAGCGGAGACTCAATAGATAAAACGTTTGTAAGATTGTTTCTTAATAGAAAGTGAATTTTATATTTCTCAAACAATCCTAATTTATGTTATCTCTACATTCATTTGGAGTAATATTGACTACATCTGGGATTTCCAGTTAGTCTTGCATCATGAAAACTGTTACAAGTTACCACCAGGACATTTTCAGCTTAGGATATAGGTGCTGAATCTTGGTTCCATGTGGAAATGCATTGCCAAAGCAACTGAAAAATCTGAGTCAAGCTTCAGAAAGATGGAAAAAGATTTTAGAAGAGGTGAAGCTGAAGCTAAGTGGAAGCCGCAGCAGTAATCAGGCGGTATAGATTGAGCCAAGGTAACACGAAAGATGGCTGCAGGGATTGTCTTTCTAAAATAACACCACAGGCTGTCTCTTTTGTTCAGTCTAGCTGTGAAAAAAAGACTGGAGTTCCAGACTGAGAGGAACAACTGAAATCATAGTTTCAGTGACAGCTCAGACAGAGTGAAGCACTCTGCCAGACATCAGCTTCTGTGGATGGCAAAACCTCACTCAGTCTCGACAGAAAATTGTAAGATTAAACATCACTGAAGAACATAAATATTGATGTAGTTAAAATTTACAGAGCATTCTGGGGTTGAGAAAGATTCAGATAAATTATTGTGGTTTAATTGGGGTCCAGCATGTTCCCCATTAGTGAAGTATAGTATTGGGAGTGTGGTAATGTGGTATTATATAAGTGTAAGTTATGTCAAGAATATTACATTCTGGGGCGGTGTGTAGCTTGAGCAGCTGCCCTATGTCCAGAGGCTACAGCTCCTCTGTGCAGCCGGCCCAGGTTCGAGTCCCTGTCTGGGGCCCTTTGCTGCAGGTCTTTCCCTGCTCTCTCTGACCCACCTTTCCTGTCCAGCTTCCAATAAATAAAGGCCATCAGAGCTTAAAAATTATAAAAAAAAAATAGTACATGACATTATTCCAAAACAGGCTGCAATAGTCATAAAAGAGCTTATACAGAAGGAATTTGAAAACTTAGACAAGTCCAGGATATTACCTGATGAGACACTTAGGGGTTTTACTCAGAAGAGTATATCAGGTACAACCCCTGCAGCAAAAAGCACTGGCTATATATACAGTCAGACTGACACAAGTTTGATTATTTTACCCGTTTATCAAAAACAACAAAGACTTTCAGACTCTCTTTATGTTTAATTCAGGGGTTATTCATGTCCAGATTAGAGAAGGTGTTTTGCAATTACAGCTCTTTAATATGTAGAATTGAGAGGACTTTTCAACTTCGAAGCATTTCATAGGATATTTTTGTTCATCCAAAATGGTGTTGGTGTCCATATATTTCTGGACCTAGCTGTATATCTGCAGAACATTGCTTCAGAAACTTGTGAGAAACTGGTGTCCTGTTTGATGAAAAGAACTTAGACTGAAATTACTATTGAAGTATTGGAAAAATATATTAGTATCACAGTAAATAAAGATGTAATCTAGCTGTTAAGTTGGATTTCAGTGCTTGATTTGGACCATAGTACAGTAGTTCTTAATTATATATAAGCACAAATACTCTTGTACTCTACTTAGAAGTTATGCAGCTACTTAAGCATGCTCACTTCTTTTGTGTACTGTATGTATACTGTGTATGTAGTTAACATATCTATGTTTGCATTTTTGCCACAGATGCCATTGCAGATGATACTGTGCGATACCATTATGTGAAGAAAAAAGGCTATGTCCGTCTGCACACAAACAAGGGAGATTTGAATCTGGAATTGCACTGTGATAAGGTAAGATCTGACATATTCACACATACAACATAGAAAACAAGGAGGGGATATAAACACCCAGACTGCATGGGAGGAAAATGCTGTGACAGCCTTTTATGTCTCCATTAATGTAGGACAATTAGACATGATTCCAGTCAGGAATTATTTTCCTTTACAGATCTTTTTGTTTCATTATCACATGAAAATTTCAGGATTCATTTCTAGACAAGCACCGTTGACATGAATTTGAGCAGTTGTGGTCGTGCTTGCAATACTTGAACCCCTTGGAGCTAAAATCTCTATCTGTGTTATGTTCGTTGTCTAACATTTTAAATACAAAAGTAAAATGTAAAATTTTCCTAATGCAGCCATAGCAGTGAGACTCTATTTAATTAATTCTCTACTGAAAGGCTCTCAGATAATTTAGTTGTGACGTAGGTTTGGTCAGAGCAAGTGATTAAATCATATTTGAGTGACTCATCCAGCAGCCTGAAATGCGTCTCTTCCGAGTCTGTCTCCTGTTTTTTCCTAACTTTTTTATTTTGCCAAAGTTGTGTGTCCTGTGTGCCATCATCTAAAGGTTCAATGTGCTAACCCATAGACTCAACATGCATTTAGAGAACACATTTCTGCCCTAGTAACCAACTGTGCTTGCTTTTTATTGGCCTCTGCTCTGTCAAATCAGAATAATCTGGGGAAAGTTGCAGCGGTTAGACAACCTCTGTGCCCCCACGCGTCCCTCCACCCCACCTTCCTCCCCAGTGGTTTTCACACAAGATTGCAGCTCTATTCGTAGCCTGCTGTTTATGAATTAATGAGCCCTGCTTCACTGTCACATACACTCACAGTCACACACAACCAGAGCTCAGCATCGTGTAAACTGCCTGTTTTTTCACCAAGCTGTGGTTGAGTTTGCTCCTGTTTTGTCCCCACTGGAAAGATGGGTATCAATCTTAGTCACATGTAATATGAAGAATATCAAATTTATTATTCAGAACTGGCTTTGATATATCAAAGCGGCCTTATCTGATTGTGATGAACTGGTATTTTCTTTGAAGTTGAGATTAGTATTAGGTCAAATCATATGCAAGTAACAGTGAAATTTAAGGGACATTCTTAATAATTAAGATTTGTTTTGTGATTTGGAAAAGCTGTCATCATCCTTGATGCATCAGTGTCAGTTTTGAGAGAAAAATAACATGTGAATAGGACACCTCTAAATGCACACAAATTTTGTACAACACATTAGTTTGTGGCTTTAAATCAAGTCAAACTTTATTTAAATAGCACTTTGAGACAAAGTGACCCACAAGTCCTTAAAACAAAGCAATCAGGTGCAAAAATATACATACAAAGGGACAATAAAGGGCAACGATGAGAGCATAACACTGCTTTTAAAGCAGCTTCTCCAAACAGGGAAGATGAATACATAATTTTTTTTAAGAATTAAAGTTATTGAAGTTGAAGAAATTGAAGAAGTAATTGAAATTGGTTTGATGTCTTTGCCTACTTTTCTGAGAAAGGGAGAGCCCGTCAGCATGTGAAATGGTACATTATGTGCATTTTTTCCCCTCTATATCTACGTCAGAAAACATTGTTTCCATCCTGATAAAGCTGCTTCCTAACAATTTAAGTTACTTGGGCAAGTTGGATTGCATTTTAAACATTCACAGGCTCCTCCACACAGACTCAAAAACACACACTCTAAATTACCCATTAAAGGGCAACAACTGCATGGCACAGAAGGGATCAGAGTTACAGATGGAGAACTCTGACGTCAAACTCCTTGATTCAGAATCATAAGAAACTTGTGTTTTTATTTGTCATGCATTTCATTAACAGATACAATAACAATCTCTTGAATCAATTAGTAAATTAGTCATTACAGATTTATTTTAAGTGCTCTTTTACATTCTAAAAGTCAGTTTTAGGGTTAAAAAGTAGAAATCTCCGTGTGTAGTAGTATGCTTTTACATTCTGGTTTTTATAAACACAAAAAGGCAAAAAGAAGCAGTGTGTTGAACTTCTAAAAGTAAAAGTAGACCTTAGAAAAACCTGTTACCCTGTGAAAACCCAGCGAGTAAAAATAGTTTTTTTACAAAGGCATCTGGTGGTTCTTGGAAACAATCATCCAGTGTTGCTAAGGGGAAAAAGTTAGTTTCTCACATAAATGCACTCAAATACACACAGAGACGTGTTCCTCAAGGCAGTTGACATTAATAGCAGTAGACCTGACCAACGTCATAGTCAGAGGCACGCCTCCTGTTCAGAGAACAAACGCTCCCTTATTCCACAGTGCCAGTCACTCACAACTGGCTGCTGCATGGGGAGGTTTTGTAATCATTTACAAGATGTTAGAAAGCTTTTATTACCTAGGTGTACTTTCAGAAACCCGGATATTTATTTGCATGTTTTTTTTGCACCTACAGAGCAGAGTTTTGCACATTGCTTTGCAGCTTTGTAGATATGTGAGGCTGCCTCAGGCAACAGATGAACTCTGCTTCATACTGTGTGTGAAAAACTAAATACAACCTCACTGCTTCCTTAGGAATTAAGAGTGTGAGCAGCCAGGTGATGCTAATCATACACACATGGAGCAATGAACTAATGTTCTTTGGACCCAGTTAAGATCAAAGTGGCGATGTTTGGTTGTAATGCATAGCACCACAACATTTCAGCACAAACACCTGGTACCAACTTTAAAGCACGTTGGTGGAGGGTTGATGGATTGGGATTGATTCGTAGTCAGAGGACCTGAGTGGACCATGAACTCCTATGAGTCAAATGTGAGACCATCACATCCATCCAACAGCTAAAACAGCTAAAGCTTGGCTGAAATTGGCTCCTGCAACAGGACAATGGGCCTTATTCACCTATATCTTCTTGGTTTATATATTAGATATATATATATATATATATATATATATATATATATATATACATATATATATATATATATATATATATATATATATATATATATATATACATATATATATATATATATATATATATATATATATGTGTATAAATATATATATATCTGCATTTATTGATTGATTTCCAGTTTCCTTGTAAATTGAAAAGATGTGCCAGGTGGCCCTAATTTGCAGTTCAGCCTCTTTTTTGGGTGATGTGCAGATAGAGATGAGGCGAGATGAGGCAAGAAAAATGTCACTAGGCTTATTAATCAGGGGACCTGGGCATATCCTCAGTCTCCTAATAAAACTAATCCTTAGAATAAAAAGGCACTGTTGTAAAAAATTTTAATGGATATGGTCCCAAGATATGTGCCAATGTGTCACTGTCAGATGAGGACATTTATAGAGTGATATTTCTCGTGGTTGAGATATGAAAATGGATTTGGTGAGGATGCTTTTAATGCACACGTGTGTGCGGTCTGTTGCACTCATGGTGTTAGGAAGACCAGTAATAGAATTAAGTCCCATCTTGACTGCGACTTGTTCTTCAGTTTTTTATGGAAACTTTATGTATTGTGTGCAGTTGATTTAATGCATCCACGACTTCTGGGAGATTGCAGCTGGTGGATGCCTGTAATATTCCCACTATGTTTCCCAGCTCCTGCTGAAAGGTTCCAGAGGCCAGGAAACCCAAGAACATAGAGAGAACCTGCTCCCTGTGGTAAAAACAGGGTTGGATCATCGTCCAAATGATTGCAGCGGTCCATGAGAGCAGCTCTTGGTAGCCTAAAGTGTCCAAATGGATTCTTATCATTCTCTTTAAATAGAATTAAATCTGCATGGTCTTGAGCAGGATTGGGATAAAAGGCCAGGTTTGGTGCATAAAAACGTGTAAACATTAACTAATAGCACCATTTCCAATTAATGTAATATAAATTAAAGTGTTGGTGTACACAATTTATTTTAAAATCACAAAATGCTTTGTAAATTATCAATAGCTATTTAAAAATCTGAGAAAAACATTACTGTAATTTTACTATTGTATTTTGATGAACTTTACAACATAAGACAACACACTTATTTTGTTCAAACATGTCGGCATTTAAACATGCATAAGACTATTTCTATGCATTTATAGATTGTTTTGGTTTTTTCAACACAAGTACAAACCTTCTACAATCTTTGTGAAAAGTGCGTTGGTAGTACTTACAGATTTGCTCTTAAGATCTGATTGTGAATGAGGCCCAATGATCCCAAACACAGCAGCAGATCTACAATAGAAAGGCTGAAATAGGAGAGAATCGAGGTGCTGCGACAGTCCAGTCAGAGTCCAGACAGAAACCTCAACTCAACTTTTTTTGTAAAGGACTTTAACAAAGCAAAAGCTGAAACAAAGTGCTGAACACTAAATATAAATACTATTTTAAAACAACTAAAAGTATAAAACACACTAAAACACAAAATAAAATAGAAGTACAACACCTGATAATAAAACCAGTAAAAAGGACAATAAGAGCAATAAAACAGGAGTCTTATGTTGGGTCGAAGGCCAGGGCATTAAAATGTGTTTTAAGACAGTTTCAAAGCTTTGAAGCAATGACTGCAAAGCCTTTGTCCCTCTGAGGTTTGATCGCAGTATCTCCAGGCGGAGTTTATCAGCTGACCTGAGGCACCAGCTGGTGAAAAGGGAGAGAGCAGCTCAGAAAGGCAAAACCTTTTAAAAGCAATAGAATCTTAAAATTAACTCTAAAGTGTAAACCGGTGTAACCAGATTTAAATTATGCAGTGGGACATGAAGCAAGGTTTGCAAAAACAACAGAAGAATGTTCCAAAATGTCACAGACTAATAGTGTCATCAGGTCTGTTTCTACCATGGGGGTCTGCCTCAGTACAGATGAGTCGATGCAGTTTTTTTAGGCTTCCACAAGTAAAAACTGGAGAGGGTGCCAGAATATTTGATCCTACATTTTTGGTACCCTTCCATTGGGGACTAGATTTTACCAATTTGACCCTAAAGGTTGGAGCTTGACACACTGTAATCCATTGATGGGTTGAAGTAATCGTCACTTCTTGTGTGACTTGGCAGTAATAACAAATACAGAAAACAGTTGCTTAGTCATTGCTGCTTGAGGTGCTTGTCCAAGCTCTTGAATCATGGAGTGGACTTCGTTTTTCACTCACTGTTTCTGTATTTTGGATTTATATATTTATTTATTTAGTATTTATTTAGTTTATGTCTCAAGTGTTGGATTATGTGGATGATCTTTGTCTTTGATTCTCTGTCATTATTGTTGTAAACTGCTTTTATGTTTCTCTGATCTGCCTGGGAATACAGATGGAAGTAGCTACTGGTTAATTCTGGCATGTTTACATTTTTATGTCCATTAATATGTATATCCCATTTAATAATAATCAAAAAGGCCAATAAGGACCAGATTATTTTCATTATGTCCTGATAAAGAAAACCTTTGGACTGAATTCACTACTGTAGGCAGTTCATGTCTTTACAGATATGCATTAATTAGTTTTCTCTTTCATTTCATATGAGTTATCTGCTACCACATTTCTGTTTCGCTGTGGTAGGCTGCAGGCTCGGAGGAATCAGAATACTTTAATATATTTCCACCTTGATTGCTTCTAGTTTAATAATACTCATCAGGTCATATTCTGCTAAAACTGGTATAGAAAATTTGTTTTCCAACACACTCTAAATCACTGTAAGTAGGGCTGGGCGATTAATCGATAAAATCGATAAATCGAATTTTCCATTTCTGGAGATTAATTTTTTTGAAAATCGGGATTTTTTTCCATAGTTAGTTAGCAGCAGACTTAGCCCTCCCTCCACACCAGAACGGTGTTTGTCTGACAGATTTTCAGTAAAGTGACCTTTTACTCACTCCTGGGATTTAGCTGTACGTATAACTGCAGTGAGAAATGCTGCTCTCTATGAGATGCATAAATCAACTTAACCCACAAACACTAGTTAAGAGACAACCTTCATCAGGGGAATTATTTCTGCAGTGGATCCTGTATGATAAGGATCCAGATGGAAAGAGATCACGGATGCATTGTGTCGCATATTTCAATGTAAGATATGAAGTCGTTTATATGGTGGAAGAGCTATGACATTATATGCTTTATTTTTGCTAGCATTCATCTATATAAACAAATGAATGTTTTTAATAAGTTTATTTATGTTTTGTAAAAGAAAAGGAAAAAAAATCGATTAAAATCGGAAATCGGATTTAGTTATAAAAAATCGGAGATTTTATTTTTAGGCCATATCGCCCAGCCCTAACTGTAAGTTTTAATTTTCACTTCTTAGCTTGTTTAACAGTGATGAACTTTTTTTCTTTGAGGAAGGTCAACAGTTATCTCTGATAACACAATGTGTTCATATTTTATCTTCATGTTAGTTTCTCACTAATTTTGTACATCACCCCTCATAGTTACTGTCAGTCCATTTTGCCAGTAGTGTTTTAATATAATATCTGTGTGTTCCTTCCTCCAGGTTCCCAAAGCTGGAGAGAATTTCACCCGGCTATGCAAAAAGGGCTACTATGATGGGACGATCTTCCACAGGTCCATCAGGAATTTTATGGTAAGGAATATTAGCTGCTAAGTAGTAGCTGCAGTTACCACGAGATTTACAAGTTTTCACACAGCTTGTCAAAGTCTCAATGATTTGTATCCTCAGTCCGCCGTACTTGCACATGCTGTGTAAAGGTATTTAACCTCTGCATTTAAACCATCTATAAGTCATGAGCATGCCCATTAGAGGCCACTGAAGCCTGATACACAAATAACGTTTTTTGGGCTGTTTTGTCCCGATTTTGACTCTTTCCGACCTCGGACGGCAAAAGCCCGATCATCGTGAGATGTCCCTGTCCAATCATCATTTGGTCTGTGGTGTTACGAGCCGATTTGTCCCGATAATCCGCTCCGAAACGGGTCATAGCCGACAATCAGGAATATCGAACATGTTCAATATTTCAGAGCCAATTTCTGAGGAACGCCGACGACTCGTGCATTGTGACTGCATGGGTGGTGACATGGTACAGAATGTAGCCAATCAGAGCGCGAGCTGGCTGGGGAACAGGGAAGTAAATAAAGTCTGTGTTCATGCCGTCTCCAGTCTGTTTTTTTCTTTTTCACTTCAGGCTTTTTCTGTTAACAATTGTCCCAAGACCACCATCATTCCCTCGTCCTATATGTCCTCCTCCATGCTGGGTGTTGTGTTTTCCGGTTGTTAAAATGTTTCTTCTTCTTTGTTTTTTGCTGGTTGTTGCTATGGTCCTTCTTCTATGTTTCGACGTTTATCCGGCTTGAAGGACTAGATTGTAGACCTGTGATTGCAGGACAGCTTCGTTATGTGTGTGTTGTTCTGTGATGAGAGTATCAGAGCACACCACACACAGTACGATCAAAACTGTTAAATGCCTGATTTTTTTTTTATCTTCTCGTGTGAGTTCTTGAAGCGATAAAAAATCTTATAAGATTTAAAAAATCGTTATGTGTGTACCAGGCTTTACACACATTTAAAGAAGTAAGTGTGTACACAGGTTTAAAGTTGGGAGAACTTCAGCTGTGTGTATCACTGATTATTCGCTTCCCTGACTTACAATTCACCCGCCAGCAAATGTTTTGATACCAAACTCCTCCTCTGGCCTTTAGGCAACTGCTGCTCTTCTCTGCACTTTCTCTGACGTTGACAAACATGAATACAAAGCTTTTATGTCACAGAGTCTGCAGGCTGACAGACGAGGGGTGAAAAGTTGAACAGAACACCCTAAACTGGAGATCAGATTTACAGCACTCAGTGTGAGATTATCATCAGCATGAGCTACAGATCTTTGGTTTATATGTCATATTTCTGGAAATGTTACGGGTTAAATTTTCTCCGTGGCTGTGCATATTCAAGTAGTTTTATTTTTTATATTTACATTTTTTATAGTTTACATGCATTCATTGTTAAGATTTTAAGTTAATGTGTTATTGCGTTAACAAATAAATACATTAGTGCAGGCAATGATTTTATTATGCAGTAACACAGTTTTTTCAAAGTTCATTTCTCACCAGCTCTGAAAACACACTAGGGCTCCACGATATCAGGAAAATATGCGATGACGGGCTGGATTTTAGACTTTTCAACTAACTGGTCACTAAGAGTGAGAATACATTGGGTTCTGTCTGACCCAGTGTTCCCCTCCACAGGTTCGCCACAAGAGTGTGTGTCGGCTTTATTATTCATTCTCTACACAATGTGACAGAGCAGATATGAGAACAGGGCCATCATTAAGTACGCAGACGAGTCTGTTATTGTCAGCTTACTTAAAGGGGGTGAAACCAGTCATGGCCCAGTTATTGATGCACAGTGGTGTGAGAAGTCCTACCTCCAAATGAACGTATCTAAAACAAAAGCTTTGGTTATTGAATTTAGAAAACGACATTGTAGTCATTTTATTAAAAGTCAGAAAATAGAGAAAGTGCAATCATTTAAGTATCTTGGGACCATAATTGGGAAAAAAAATTTGGACTTTGAAAAATGCAAATCTGCCCACAAAAAGGGCCGTCAGCGCCTTTACTGCCTCAGAAAACCGCCACATTTCCACATTGACTGAAGAGTCTGGAATCTGTTTTATAGTTGTTTTTAGTCTGTTTTATCTTTTTGCTTTAACCAAATAGTGAGATGGTCTAGTCGCCTGATTTGTGAGTCAGTGTTATCCAGCCTCCCAGTACACTAAACAAGTACAGAGGATGGTTTTATCAATTCTTAATAATGCTTGCCGTCCTCTACGGGTGAATTTCAGCTTCTTCCCTCTGGACAGAGGGTTTTAGTCCCAAGGTGCAGGAAACACGTTATAAAAACAGCTTTGTTAATGTTGCTGTCGCTGAGCTCAGTTAGAAGTTGTAACATTTGCACTTTCATTTTATTCTGCTTATTTTATTCTTTAGCTCTATTTGTCATTGTGGCTTTTAAAGTTTATGTTCTTATTCTGGTTTTTGTTACAGAGATTGCTTTTATTTCCCCCCAAAATTTTATTTTATTTTTTTTTTGTTTTATTTTTATCTATCTTGATCTGACTTATTTATTTTAATTATTATTTTTTTCTTGTCCTTGCTGTTACAGTGGTGGGTGCAGAACACAGAGCACTTTTTTGTTTTGTTTTTATTTTTATCTCGTCACTCGATCAAGTAGCTATCTGTCTGGTTCAATGTAAGTTTTGTTATGGAACGCCAAATGCTATCATTGTTTCTTCAAAACAAATCTACCCATGGGCAGATTTAAAGTAACCTTAAAGTAACCTTGAACTTGCAATTGAACCTGTGATCTGCGATGAATAATATTTGATGCCTCATGCTCACAAAACTCTCATGCATGGATATCTGTCGACTTTATAGCTTTTGCTTTAATAATGTTAGTAGTATTGTTTAGGCTAACGCTAAATTTTAGTAACTTCTCTTCTTCATTCAGTCAGTAACACAGACATCACGTACAGTGGTGTCCTGCAGCCTCTGCAAGAATTTAAAGCTATTTAAAATAAAGCTTTGATAAATTAAAAGCTGTTTCTATCAGATGAAACAGAGTTTACATTAATGCTCTGATTATATGAAAAACAGAATAACTTTGAGATCACCAGGTAAGATGCCCTTATCAGAAACTGTGGACCACTGAGTAACTTTGTCGGTCCAGATATCCACGCTGCCGTCCATGTCGACATATACGAGGTAAAAAGGACTCGCAATAATTGCAGCTCTGTAATGTAGCGCAACATGCAAACAGCTGCTGGATTCGTCGATAGCTTGCTGTGGTCGTACTGTAAGTGGCAGTGGAGATTTAACGTGTTTCTCTGGTTTTTGGCACAAGTATCCAGCATGTCTTGCAGAGTTCCTGTGTTTGTACTGTGTCATCTCTCTTGTTAATAAAATAGTTCCAAATAGCCAACATGCTGTTCTTTATGGCATTCGGTGTGGACAGCAAAGCAAGAATTTCACTGTACAGGGAAACCTGTTTCCTTACTGTGCATGTGACAAACTCTTTGAATCCTTGAATCCTTTTCAGCCACATTCACATTTTCATCGCTCCTCTCGTTACCTCCCACCTCCACACCACTCGCTACATGTACTGTATTGCCACAGCCATTAGCATCTACATGGAGCATCCAGGAAAAGCCCATTTGACTCGTCATTGACGTACCAAGCATGAATGCACAGAACCGTTTGGAACAGCATCATATCACTTCCATATTAAAGGGATTACTATTGTTGCAGTTCAAGGAGTTATGTATATAGCACAGGGTAATATCACGATGAAGGTAAATTTCAATGTATTGTGCAGCTCTAATACACAAACAAACCACAGGTCATCCAGAGGGGTACTGCCTTGGGATGGCCGTCATCAAGCTTCTCAGCCATTAAGAGCTTTTGGGGGGAGCCGCGCTCATGTGAACCGGTGTTGTTTTGAAGTCTGTTCACCTTCCAAACATGCAGAATCTCCACTCCGTACTCATACAGTACTAAGTGCTCACTCACTGAAAACTCATTCCCTTCATGCTGCACTGAAGTTTGAACTTGTTATTTTGCCTTAAACTGGAGATCAGATTTTCAGCACTCAAAGTGAGATGATTTTCAGCGTGAGCAGCAGCATCCAGGCTCTTTGAGAAGGAAAGAAAGGAGCTGTGGTTTAAGTTGAATTTCTGGAAATGTTACTAGTTAAATTTTCGCAGCAGCTGCGCATATTCAGGTAGTTCCAGTCTGAAGTTTATATGAACCCATTCTTTTTTAAAATAATGGAACTGAGTCGAGTTCACATAAAGTTAAATAAGAATAAAAAAGGATTACGCTGCGTTATCTTGCATCTCTGATTGGAACATGAAGAATGGAAATAAGTTACAGCACTATCAAGTTACGGTTTACAATAACATTGTCTTTTGATGAAATAATAACATGGTTTAGCATTGCTGATTAGTAAACAGCTTTTTCTTTCAGCTATTTCAACAGAAGCTTTTCAACAGAGTCTGAGAATTTAAAATGAAAGGTCTCTGATCAGCCGCTCATCCATTTATTTCAGAGCCGCTCACATAATTAAAGTGGCTCCAAAGCAGACATCTGGTCTCAAGAGGACCCTTACTGTTTTTTTCCCTGTGCCTTGATTTCATTCACAGTAGCTAGCCGTGAATTGTTTATCCATAATTGCCGTGCTGCTTATGGCTTTGGCTTATCCTCCACGTCCCATGAAGGGAGGAGGGTTGAATTAGAAATGACCATTTCACAGCAAAGAATACGATATTTAAAATCATCGTATGTTGTGGGAAGTGAAACATGGCTTTGTTTTCTGACCCAGCTGTTCTTCAAGACTTTTTTTGTGTACTGAACATCCACATATGATCCTTCCAGGACTTTCAAGTTTTTAGTTTGAAATGTGAGAGGCCCATAGGCAGCTTCCTGGTAACATTTCTGATTCTAACAATAAGGAGAATTGTGGAACACTAATTCGATACAGCTGTTTTACATGTGAGCCCGTCTATGAACCTGGGACTTGTTAACCTTGTTGCATCTGCTCTGTGGTTTTTAAGGATCTCCTGTTTCTGTTCCAATAACATGCAGAAAGCCGCTGGCTTGCAGTGGAAAATACCATCAAATGCAGCATGTGGATGGATTCAAAACTCCTACATTAAGTTTTAAATCTCAAAGGCCATTGAAACTAAATAGTGTACTTTGACACTGGATTTCTGATCTGTGACAATCATTATTTTTTTTATCACCCTATAACTCTGATTATGGTAGGCTGCAGGCTTCCTGATAGTGAGCAGTTACTACTTTGTCCCTCATTGTTGTTAGACACTAAAAGCACACTTTGTCTCATCATCCATCCTGCCATGTAGTCTGCAGGGTTTTTTTTTTTGTATTTCTACATGTAAATTGAAGAATATGACACAAAGTAAACATATGGATAGTTTTAAATAAAGTAAAAAAAACTATAAACAAAGTATCTTCACAATGGTAAGGGCTGTTTGTATAAACGAAAGACACTGCATTACCACAGAAGTGTCAGAATCAAGATGTGTGTTACTATGTCAGAGCTAATTTAGCTGAAACAGTAGGAAATGTAAATGATTTTCACCTCCTTAAAGGGAAACCACCTTATTTCCAGTGAAAACCAGTGGATAGCAGCCTAATTCACCCAGGAATTAATTAAGTAATGTCTGGTCAAACCTGAGCAGTTTTACAGATGTTTTTATAATAGAGAGGAGCCCATCAGCACCTTGTTTGTGTGCAATGGAAAAATTAGCATTAGCATTTAGCTAGCAGACACTTTTATCAAAAGCCTTTTAAAGTGGTTAGACAGTAGCGTTAAGGGTCTTGCTAAGGTGTTAACGTTTGTCCCCTTTGGGGGTCGAACTCTGGTCTCCTGCATGGGGGAAGACGGATGCTCTGCCAACTGAGCTATCCAGCTGCTGCCACTTGCATAGGGGACTCTTGTAAAGCGAAGGTTAAAGGTGAAGGATGTTTATTCCTGGCCCCCTTTCTCGCCATAATGTCCTCTACCTTATGAGACCCAGTTTATACATATGCTTTTGAATAGTCAGTACAACACTGCGATAGCACATCATCCTGTTTCTACATGCTATTTTCATCTTTTCTTTACTGTCACTATTTTTAAAGAATTAGTTTCATTCATCTTCAGCTATGCCAGTTATATTTTTTGAACATGACAGCCAATACCACTTAAAAACATTTTCCTCTGAGAATCTTCTGCCAAATCTGTTGGCTGTTTCCAAAAAGCATTTTGCGAGTCATAAAACAAACTAGAAGCTCTTGTCAACACTTTGCTCCACGGGCAGAGTTTGTGGTCAAAATCTCTTTGATTGGCAGAACTGTCACAGCACTGATCGATGATTAAGCAAGCTGAATGAACAATAGGGGCCACTACACTGGAAATGTTTGATTTGCTTAGTATCAGTTCCATGGAACATGACTCCAGGTTTTATGACTGAAAAGAGGAAATATTGTTTTGTGTATTATTTGTTTGGTTCATTTATTTAGTCTTTCCTGTAAAAGGAATTCACATTTACATGACACATTCTTAAAATTTGAATTAGTCAAAAACAGGCTAACAGGCTTTATTAAACAAGAAAGACATCAGATGAGCAACTGATTCATTAAAATAGCTCTGTTTATCATCAGAAGTTTACTAAATTTACTTATGCATTGACAGATTTTTTTTTCCCGTTGCACAGAAGTTAAACATTTCACTAAACAGAAATGACAGCAGCTGTGATCACTTAGAAAAACTAATGAAGCTTCTTTGTTTCCAGATACAAGGAGGGGATCCCACTGGCACCGGGACAGGTAAGATGATCACTGCACTTAAACCACATCTTGAATTGCATAACGCCTCTCTTTTTGAATTATTAATAGTTTCTTTTTTGGAAGCTTTGCATGAACACTGCTTGGAACTCAAGATGTGAGTCAGGAGTGTTCCTAAATATACTCTTTGAAGGCTCATGGGAGTGCTGCAGTAAGCAAGACAGATGGTGAGGATAGAAGAAGGCTGAGTGTAGGCCACAGAATGGAGGAGGGGTAAAATAGTAAAAATTTGTTAAAAAGGCAACAAAGTGTATTTAACTGATAGATCACATATGGTTAATTTCCTACCTTCACAGTGCCTTCGTACTGGGAGAGTTTGCAGCACAAAGTGAGTTTTGTGTCTCCAGGCTTCTGAATAGTGTGCAAAATGCATCCGTCATGAGAGATTTATGAAGGTGCAGAATTTCTGGCCTGTGGGTAAAATTCTCCTCATCACCTGGGCTGAACAATGCGAGCACACAACTCAATAACAGACCCCTAACCAGATTTAAAGGAGCGCTTCTCGAGCTAAGCAGGGCCTCAACATGCAGTGTGGTGTGTTTTGACTTGCAGTTTGTAAACTTTTTAAGAATCTTAACATGGGCAACATGTGGGCTGCTATTTTATCTCAGCTTGTATCTTCTATATTTGTTCAACTCAGGCCTGTCATAAGATTTTAATGTATGCTTTAAAATAGCTCATTATGCTCACAGAATCAATGTTTATTGTCATTATACATAAGTACAGTGGGATTAAAAGCTTGCCCTAAAAGGGAAAATCAGATAGAAGACAAAATACACAACGTTCAATTAATGCATAACCAAAGACGACGGAATGAATGTTCAGTGCATGTGCATTATAGCAGCTCAGTGATGATAATTAATAAATAGGTAGACAGGAACAAGACACAGATAAATGCACAGAAAGGAGAGTCTAGAGCAGGGGTAGCCAACGTTGGTCCTCGAGGGCACCAATCCGGCAGGTTTTCCAGATTTCCCTGCTCCAGCACACCTGACTCAAATGGATCCAACAGCCTATAAGGATCTCCACAATGACTCGTTAGTTTAAGTCAGGTGTGTTGGAGCACGGAAATCTGGAAAACATGCCGGATTGGTGCCCTCGAGGACCGACGTTGGCTACCCCTGGTCTAGAGCCATTGTGTACATGCGCTGCCATCTTGGAAGACAAAATCATCACATAGAAACCCTGCAAAAAAAATGAAGCATATTTTAAAAGGCAGTTAATATAAATGTCTACTTTTGTGTAAGGGATAGTAATGGCGTTGTTTCTCTTACACCTAAATTTGGGGGTGGGGGAGGTTTTCTTGAGAGCAGCTACTGAAGTATACTTAACAGCTAACGTTTGTATTTTCATTTAATTTTGCTTCTCTATCCATTAATGTAATCTACAATTGATTAGTGTTTGATTTGTGGCAGGCTATTTTAAGTATTTTATTTTGAGTACAGTCACCACTAACTCATTAACCCCGGCCAGTCCTGTCTTGGTCAGGTCACTGTTATCATGGCCTGACCAAGTCACGAGTGGTTTAGAGCCAGAACAATAGAGCAAAGAACTACTAATATGAAGATGTTTTCTCCCACACTGTATGCAGTCATTGGTTTGTGGGGAAAACTCAATCGGAATGGTCTGTGTTGTGGTCTGCTACAGAAATGTGTAACAGTGATAGTGTGGTTCAAACTTTAAAGTGAAAGAGATGTTTATATTTGGTGTAGTGGTACAACTCTGTGGTGGCTTTCTGGTTGAGGAAAGGCAAATATGTACATAAAGGATTCTTAAGGTAAACAAACCCAGAACTGGCTCTCGCACCAGGTTTAGTTTTAATTAAAAGGTGGTAAATGTGTCATTCAGCTGCCTGGGTCTCTTCCCACAGACATCTTTATCTTAGACTTGAGCTGATGACGGTAGTCCCTCTTCTGCTCCCCTCAAGGTCCACTGCAAGCTGGAGGGCCACTCCAAACAGAGCAGACAAGAGGTGGAGGTTCTGTTCTTTTGATGCTGCACTAAATTCATCATGTAAGAAAAACAGAACAAGGACTACCAGCTGCTGTCATCGATATTGACTAATACTGTGAAAATCCTTCAGAAATTCTCCACACATTTTGAATGAACCCCTCTCTTTTGTTGCTGGTGCATAAATTAGAAAGACACATTCAGCAAACTGCTTACTTGAGCACCAACTCTCTCCTGTGGCTCAGAGTGGACTTATTCATGTAAAACCCTCCAGGATCAGAACCTTTGGAGAAACACAAGTTTTAAACATTGAAATGTAAATTAAATCCAAATTTAGAACAAGGGGCACATGCTTGCATGCTTAAAAATACCAAAATGATATGTTTATAGTCTCGCCACACTCATACTTGTTTTTTATTAGTATAAATTAAGGAAATTATTATCATTGGAGAGAATACAATATGACTTATTGGTTAACTCTCTGGATTTGTCTCTCGCTGCTTCTGTCTTCTCACTCCTTTATTTATGATCCAGTCATGCTGAGGTAAAATGTCAGCATGTTGATGAATTATGCAAAAATGTCACCAGGGGAACATGATGGCTGCAGCCTCTGAGTTTTTCCAACCAGCATAAACAAAGTCACAAAAATACATATTGTATCTTTTTTTATTTGTTATACCTACATGCTGCCTCGTGCACATGCTCCAGCTGGCAGGACAGTGCAACACATCTCACGGTAACAGATCCTCTTACCCTGTCGGGAGCCAATAAGCTCCTGTAGTGTGTATTCCTGTGTTCTCATCATGATGATTCTTAATAATGAAGTCAGTGTGGATAATAGTTCACAGCTGAAGGCTCTCACCACGGCTCCATGTTCAAGGGCAAATGGTGTTCTTGCTTCTTATAAAAATGCAGAGTGCCTTGTTTCTTTGATGGTGCAGTAATTAGAATAAATAATACTGACAGAGATGGTAATTTGTGTTTTCATACATACATTTTTATCATATTGTAAGAAAAATCTTCAAGGTGCAAATGTGCATTACTTATAATGTGCACACTAATTAATGTTTAATATTGGATTTAAGGCCATACACATGACTTCTTTTGTCCTTTTAGGAACATAAAATTAGTTTTTCTGAACACAAGATTTATCCTCAAAGCACTACATTTAACCACATGAAAATCAATATTATAAAACTACAACAGAATAGATGCAATTATGTAGTATTATAGAAAGAAACTATTTTCCAGTCCAGTGGACAGACAAAAAGCTCCCTTTGTCTAACCCATGCAGACGTGATACAACATATGTGTTTATACAAGCTAGGAGAGCCTTTCATTGCTGTTTTTCTGCACTCTGAGGCATGTTCATCAGTGGAAAACGAGAAACCAATAATTAGTTAAAAGTTGTGGTCAATCTTCAAGTGCACTAAATGATAACAATGCAATGGTTTTGCTATATTTAATTATCCAAAGTAACCAAAGCAAAGAGCTAATTTTCATCATAAATCTGAAAGCTGGACAGTAAAATGGAAATCATCCATCATTAATGTTATTTATCACATATGTGCTTTTTCCATGATATCTCGTTTTATATGTCCAAACAAAGGTCTGGTGTGGTTAAATATTGAGACTCCCGACCAGAAGTGTGGAACTGAAAAATCACACATTGATGCCAGTCTCACTGCCGGATGTATGATTTGAGAGAAGTGTTAAAAGCCACTCAGCAGTTAGCACTTTTAAGCTGAGCTGGTGTTGAAACTTAACACTATTGTTGCTTTAATGGCGTCTCATGACCACATTATGGTCAGATTCTAAGATGTTGATTTGCCTATCAGCAGCATTTTCTGCTGTAATAATCAGATAAAGTTGTTACTAAGAAGTGACTCACTTTACATTTCCTCTCTCTGAATTCATATTTTTTCCCACCTTGTCATCCTCCCCCGTTTCTCTCCTTTTTCTTCCTTTCGCACCTACTTTCGACATTCCCAGGAGGTGAATCCTTCTGGGGAAAACCTTTCAAGGATGAGTTTCGACCCAACCTTTCTCACACCGGCCGGGGAGTTCTCAGCATGGCTAACTCTGGTCCAAACACCAACAAGTCCCAGTTGTAAGAAAGCCTTTTCTAAACTGTGAACAGTTCCACTTTGGAAAACAGATTTAGGTTTACTTTTCTTTTACCTCCTTTTGATTTCTTTGCTTAGGCTCCACAGGTTAATAAAGAACTGTGTTGTTTATTTTATTTTGTTTTATTTAGTTTATTTGTGGTTATTTGGTTTTTATGATGATAGCAAACAAATATTGTGAAACAACAACTCGGTTTCTTTTTTTTTTCTTTATGTTGCACATTTAGTCCTTTCAATGCTTTATTTCAACTGTACTTAATATGTGAGTATCTGTGGATGTTGGTGTTAATGTACTTCACTCCTTTGATCTAAGTATGCGTTATTCTTTAAAAAATAACTACATAAGAGGAACTTAGAATACGTTCTAAAAATGTTATTGTTAAAGTTGTTTATAAGTAGCATTTAGCGGTCAGAGGACATTCAGCATTACTCTTTTATTAGGATTTTTGGGCTCTGGTTGCCTTTATTCAAAAGTAGCTCGACAGGAAAGGGGGTCAGAGAGCGGGGAATGACATGCACAAAACCTGGGCCGGCTGCACGGAGGAGCTGTAGCCTCTGCACGTGGTGCAGCATTTAGCTCAACTGGTTGAGCAGCCGCCCCATGTTCAGTATTACTCTTATCAATCTCAGCCACAAAAGTGTTGTCATTGTGTTTGAGTAATATTTTGTTCATTGAGTAAAATTGAGTTGTTCCAACACTTCAGCACTAATTAAATTTTTTTGCTCTTTTTCTTTCAGCTTCATCACATTTCGGTCGTGCACCTACCTCGACAGGAAGCACACAGTATTTGGAAGGTAAGTTTTTAAAGTTTTGAAATACTTATATGTCCATTTATTTGATTTAAACCACCTCCGGTGAAAGGCATCTTTTCCTACTTTCTTCTATTTTCAGTCTGCTTATCACTCAGACTCTACTCTTAAAAACACATTTGCTTCCTTTTTAAGCTCCAGACAGTGTTGCCAGTAATGTGACTTCCAGTCTGACTTTGGGCCAAAGTGATGAAAAATTTAGTGGATGCTGAATCTCCACTGAAGTGTCTCTGCTGAGTTGAGCGTGATTTTAAATGGTTGTCCTTTGGTGAAAGCCATGGTTACTGTCTTTCAGCCTGCTTTTAGCTGACTGATTCTCCACATGGTTGATGCCTGGAAATAAAGTCCTCTGCAAAATATGAATAAATACCCCAAATCCTTCACTCTGAGTCAGATTAGACACACAAGGTTACAAAAAGCTCTGAGCACAAGTACAAATAAGGATTTTTAATGTTTATTGTACAATATGTTCCTTGTTTTACAATTCAACTGAATTGACTAAAGAATCCCTGCTTTATACAGTTTGTTTAAGACATTTCCCTGAAAGTGAATCATTTTATAAATAGATCTTTGTGGTGAGCTCCTCTAATCTTCTGAACGGCTGGAAGCAGAGCACATTCAGTCTTACAGTTATCCTCTGTTATTTACCGGGTATTTTTATGTGTTTATTTTTTTATTTGAGTGGGCTTATTCTCACTCTGCACATAGTAACAGGGGCCTCCCACCGGAGCTGCTCGATAAAGAGTTTGCAGCTTAAAGAGCAAAGTGAGAGCAGCTTCTTTGAAAGTGCTCAGTGGCAGGGGAATCGTTGTCAGAAGGCCTTTTGGACCCTCGGTGTTTGACAGACTTTGTATCTTCAGTGATTGTTTTCTCTGCTGTGTTTACACCCTTAAGCAATATGCTGATAAAAAAACGTAAATATTTGCTTTTAACTGAGACCTTTGTCCAGTTTCATCTGAAGATGTTTTTTTATTGATTTATTGTCATTTAGCTACACTCTTTGGCAACTTCATCAAGTCCACCTTGTTATTATGAGGTTGAACCCGCTTTTTACTTCAGAACTGCCTTAATTCTTGCTGTGATAGATTCAGCAAGGTGTTAGAAACATTCCTTTAGAGGTTTTGCTCCATATTAACATGAAAGCAGGTGGAGATGATCTGAGCTTTGTGACATGGTGCATTATCCTGCTGGAAGTAGCATCAGAAGATGCTCCACTGTGGTCATAAAGGGATGGACATGGTCAGCCTCAATACTCAGGTAGGCTGTGGTGGTTAAACCAGGTCATGTTGGTACTAAGGGGCCCAAAGTGGGCCAAGAAAATATCCCTCACACCATGACACCACCAGCAGCCTGAAGTGTTGATCCAAGGCAGGATGGATCCATGTTTTCATGATGTTTCCACCTAATTCTGAGCCTAGCATCTGAATGTGGAGCTGAAATGGAGACTCATCAGACCAGCAACATTTCTCCATCTTCTATTGTCCAGTGTTGGTGAGTGTGTGTGAATTGTAGCCTCAGTTTCCTGTTCTTAGCTGACAGGAGGCACCCGGTGTGGTCTTCTGCTGCTGTAGCCCATCTGCTTCAAGGCTGGTCATGTTGTGTGTTCAGAGATGCTGTTCTGCAGATCTTGGTTGGAACCAATTAGACTTCCTGTTGTCTTTCTATCATCTCCAACCAGTCTGCCCATTCTCCTCTGACCTCTGACATCAACAAGACATTCTGGTCCAGACAACTGGTGCTCGCTGGATATTTTCTCTTCTTCAGACCATCTCTGTAAATTCTAGAGATGGTCGTGTGTGGAAATCCCAGTAGATTCTTTGGCCCTGTGGATGCGGACTTACTGTTTTGAGTTTTCTATATGCTCTCATTGCATCATGCCTGCAGAATTTTATCTGCTATCAGCAAACAAGCTTAAAAACTGATTCCTGTTCAGCTCAAAACAGCCGACAGTCACAGACTGGAGTTGTTAAATTGTGCCATGAAGGAATAAAGCATGAAGCTCAGGTTCATGGCATCACATATGCCCTTAAACTGAACTTCCTAGACTATTTTTATCTTTAGTCTCACAAAAGACACAAAACCACTTTGAGCCTGAGTTGGAAGTAAAAGTTAAATTCCCCTGCTCTCCACTTATGGAAGATCAGCTGCAGAGTCAACGCAAGTTCAGGTCTGTAACTGTATATTGATAACCTCGCAGCGATTTGAGCTCCTCTTCATCCTGCCCGCCTGAATCACCCTTCAGCCCTCTTGTCATGATTAAACAAATAGGTGTCATGTTGAATATTAAAAATGGCCGCTCTGACAGTGAAGGTATTTAACAGTGTAAATCTCTAATGGTTACACTTTCATGATATATTTTGCTGTGACAGATATGCTACTCTTGTTTATCTTGCATGTGGAAGATCAATGTGAACAGACATCTGTTCTGGAGAAGCTCCGATATCTGTGGAATTTTCATGATAAACACAGGATCTTTTGTTTTTATTTTACAGGGTGGTTGGTGGATTTGAAACCCTCACAGCCATGGAAAATGTAGAGTGTGATCCCAAAACTGACAAACCAAAGGTAGGGAAAAAAAAAGATCTGTTTATGGTTTAGATTGACTTGTCTCTGAAAAGTGTGATGTGGCTCTCTGGGGTGACAAGGAAATTCCCTCCACAGGTTTGTTGTATGTCAAATTGGGTTTCATTTTACTGTCTTGAACTGGGGTTGACCTCCTCATCCAGAGCAGGTTACAGAGTTTAGTTGTGGAAGCAGTTCAAGTTTCTACATCCCTGACATTAAAGGCAGCTGATGAGAACAAAAGTCATTCATTGTGCCATGACAGTATTGTGACCCTTACATGGATCACGTAAAGGTCGGGTGCAAAGACGTGAAATGAAGCAAGAGCCAGCAAAGGGATGGGTTGGAAATGCCACTGAGGAGATACGTTTCTGCACATTACAATTGGTCTTTATTCTAAATTATGCTGGAAAAATAAAAATATAAAGTATGTTGATGCCAGAATACAGTTTTTCTCAAAGGTATAAAAAAAAAGTGTAAATTAATGTTTACATTCTTATCATTTTTGCAGTCAGAGATCAAGATCTTAACTACATCTGTGTTTGTGGACCCGTATGAAGAGGCTGATGCTCAGGTTTGAATGTCAGACTTTATATTAACTTATTAACGTCTTTTATCCCCACAAAGGGTCAGTGAGGTTACCAGCAGGTTTACTGTTGTAACCAGTGCTCTATCTACCACAAATCTACCAGCCAGTGATGCTGAATCTGATCAGAATTTCCACTTGTCAGATTTTTTTTAAATGGAAAATAATCCAGATTAAGTGCAACTGCATTTAAAAAAAAAGGAAAAATGGCATTTAATCGTACTTTTTGTGTCTGAACCTTGTTATTATAAGTGTGTTGTTGACGTTTTATGTGATCTGCCAAAGGAAACCAGAAATAAATTAGCAGTTAAGCACATTTACATTTTTTTAACTTGTGTTTATTAATGTGCAGTATGTCCCTTTTTAATTAAAAATATAAAAAAAAAAAAAAAAACAGAAAAAGTCATTTTTGCTCTTAACACATTTGAAATTATTTGCTTTAAACTTCAGTAGATTTTTATTTTTTACAACATTATGTAAATAAAAATTATGGCTGTCCAACATTTTGGAATATATTCATCCCAACTCCTTATTTAATTAACATGTAATCAGATTTCTTCAAGGATCTCATCAGAGCCTCTGTCTGAGTCTTTGCCGCTCAGTATTTTCAGTTTCTTTAACGTGGTGTTTCTTCACAGCTCTTGTCCTACAAAATATCTGAATGTTAGATCTAAATGGCTTTCACCTCTTTCATCGTCAACATCCTGTCCTACCTCCTTTCTTTTCTCGTAACCAGCCTCATTCTTTGCACCGTCCACCCACCACATTTTTGTTTTTCCTTCTACGTGTTGTTTACTTTGTTTAAATTTTGCTCCTCATTCAGCCGCAATTTGTTCAGGCAGTAGCACATAAACAACACTGCGCTAAAGTAAACATACAGCCAGTGAATTGGTTATCATGGGGAATTTGTTAATCACCTGCCAAACTGGCCAGTAGGTTCTCAGTTATACCCACCAAAATGAATTTTAGGCCACATTTCAGCCACAGGGCACATTTAGAACCCTGGTTGTAAAACAAATAACTAGCTCACGATTGAGCTTGAAGCACTATCTGAGACCCTACTGTGGTCTCAGATAGTGCTTATGATTAATGGTCACATCTCAAGATATGCAATACAAATTTTTAGCAAAATAAACTTTTAGTTACAACAAAATCCAAAAGTTAAACCCACAGCAGTTCTCATTTTCACTCAGTAATCTACAGCATTATTTCTTCAGATTCAAAGACCTTGCAGTCATTGTCGGTCTGCATGCTACTGTGAAATATCAACATGAAGATTTGTTTGCAGAAACAAGCAACAAGCAGGAGAGACGAGTCTGTTTATTCATCAGGAGTTGCAGCAGAGCCTCCTGTTAGATCAGACTCATTTTACCTTCCTAAAACAGGGACCTAGACTAAGAATGTGCTGCGTTTTGTTTGTAAAGGTGGAGTGATTGTAACCTTGTGAGTGCTTCTATTCTTATTTAACATTACCTCTCAAACATCGGTGTATTAATCTTTACACAAACAGGATAACAAATGGATTCTGGTGAGATCTTTAGGATTACAAACAACAGAGAATCCATCCTGCTAGGAACAAGTATTTTAACAACATTCTTTGACTGATCAGTGTCATATACTGGTGTTTCTGGTGGGTTTTAGGTGTGACTGTGACAACAATCAGCAATAGGCACTTTCTGTGTATTTACTTTACATATTTTTACTGTTTTATTGATTAATTAATGTTATCTATTTATATAATTAGTGTTCTAAAAAGGGAAGACTCCCCACATGGTTCTGTAAAGCAAATCATCTGGCCCTTTGTTAAATGTGCCGTGTGAGCCTTGTAATCTGAGTAAAAAATAATATCATTCGCTGTTGTTTTGTCCTCTCAGCGTGTATTTACATTTGGGTCATTTAATTTTATGAATTGTACCATTTAGATTGCAGCAGAGCGAGAGAAGGAGCTGCAGAAGCAGGAGGAGGAAAAGCAGCAGGCCAGCATCGCCTTGAAGAAAAGCAAGGAGGAGCAGGCACCCAAGACCTTCAAAGACGGCGTGGGGAAATACATCAACCCTGCCACAGTGTAAGGACACACACACACACACACACACTGCATTCTGACTGCGATGCAAAAATGACTCATCCAAGAATGAGGCTGTGCAAATCAGAACTCAAAGAATGTTTATTCCCCTTTGGATTATGTTTTCTTTTCCCAAAATCTGATATAAAGAAGTTAAAAACAAAGAACTAAAGATGGGATGGCAAAATATGATTTTAGAGGAACACAAATTGGGTAGAGGTGTAATATGCAAAATTTCCCTTTATGCATAGAAATACCAATTATCCTCAGGCTTTATCATCCAGAACATATTTCACTGAGTTTAGGTTCCATCTGAAATTAGTTTCACTGCTTGTAGGCGTCTTATTAAGAACAACTTGTACCTTTTCAGTGGAGGTTTGTTCATGGGTTTTTGAATGTAGTCTGTGAATCACAAAAATAGACGTTAACCCTGATCTCCTCACACAATGTGTCACTCTGCAGCATCTATCAGAGGGGAGAAAATACTGCAATGCTTCACAATTAGGATCCATTAACTGAATTGAAAATGCTGTTTTTTGTCCTAAGTCAATTTTAAAAGAGCAAGAGATTTGTGACTTTTACTTTTTTTTCTTTTTTTTTTAAGTAATCTATCCTGTCTCTCTTGTCATCGCACTTTTTTCTTCTTCTTCCATGAGCATGTCAGCTTTAATGCTTCCAGAGAGCAGGACATCCATTTTCAGAGGCAGCTGCATGTAAAAGTGGCACATGGGACGTTTAATCAAATATTTGTGGTCCTTGTAAAGCTTTTTGATTTGCAGGCCTTCAGGTCAAAATAAGATGTCTGAAATTAACATTTTGGATTTAACTACAGTTATATTTTTATTCCTTATCATTCTCCAGGAGCATAGTATATGATTGAATAAGACTAATCATTAAACTATTCAGCTTTTATGCGACATTTCATCTGCTTTTAGACCATTGTTTGGTTTTCTGACACCAAATGTTAAAAAAAAACTCTTATTAGAAAATCAAAACCAGCTTAATTATTAATTTTTAGTTTTTCTTTTTACTTATATTCTCATTGTTTTGTAAACTTATAATTTTTTGACATTCCTACCATACCTTACTTGAGGATTAGCTCATAGAGGTTATAACCTTGCTCTGTCTGGCTCTTCAGCTTTTAAATGCCTCACTAGAAGTAATTACATCCACTTCTGAATGTCTGAAACTGCTTTTAGCCTCACTTTAATGTAGATAACATCAGATTTACTGCTTTATTTTAGACCTTTAAAGAAAGTTCCTTGAATTAATTACTTGGTTACACGTCACCAGATGCAGAAAGCGTCAAATATAAGAACGCTCCTCTTATTTGGATTATTTACATTCACATTATTATGATGGATTGTGACTTATGCTAAAAGACATCGTCTTTTTATGGAATAATAAGAAATCCTTATTAACAGGAAGCCAGTTGATTGGGCACAGTGGCGTAAAACCGACTTTTTTTTATATATGTCACTTATTTGATCGTGAGACCAAACAGTTTCTAAGCTTTGATCAGATTGTTAGTAAATATAATCTACCACGTAACCAATTCTATGTCCAAATGTGCAGTTCTTTATCTAAATGGCTAGGAAGCCCCCTCAGTTGCCCTACTGGTAGTCCTGTGGAAGTACTGCTTTCTAGGTCATCATCTAGTAAAGGTATTACCTCTAAGATTTACCACTTACTGCAAGAGCAATTAGCTGATCCTCTTTCTAAAGCTAAAGGATATTGGGCTGAAGACCTGGCAGAGGACATATCTTCAGATGAATGGGAATCATGTCTTTATAATAATACCATGTACAAAGAAATAGGCAGCAGGTTTATTCAATTAAAGATAGTTCAGAGAAGGCACCGAACACCGCATCAACTACACGGGTCAGGCTGCCTCTATTCTACATATTCTGTGTAGCTGTCCAGCACTTCAGGACTGGTGGAAAAACATCATGGAGGTCATTTTTAGTATTCTGGACAGAAGATTTAATATTTCCCCCAAACTGTCTGTCCTCGGCTCGACCGCAGAACTTCCGGACTCTCACTTTTCCCCCCATGAAAAGAGAAATTGTGACTCTTACCACTGCTAAACGGATTCTGTTAAGACACTGGCGGCAAAAGCATCCACCTCCGTACACGGAGTGGTTGACGACGATGGTTAAATTGGCCTCTTAGGAGAAATTGACTCATGGACTATTAGATAAACTTCATCAATATGATTGTGTTTGGTCTTCCTTTAACAGTTGGCTTTCTGTCACATTAGGTAGGTATATGTGTGTAACTGGAGAGTGGTTGGTGTGGGGATTGTTAGTGTGTAACATACATCACAGTATTGTAAATTTAATCATTTTTTCTTGCCTAAACTAAAATTCAATAAAAACTGTGCATTGTAAAAAAAAAAAAAAAAAAAAAAGAAAAAGACATTGCCTGGACTTTAAATAATTCACCAGTCGAGTTACCCCAGTTTACACATCAGCCAAACCCAAAGCTTACCTGCCCCATGTGTTATGTTGGACGGCATCTAAAGGAAGAAAAATGGATGCAGTCATTCGTTAACATTCTGCTTCCTGTCTTTCAGAAAACGTCCAGCTGTTGAGGATGAAGCCGGGCCGTCCACCAGCAGTGCAGCAGCCAAGAAGTCCAAAGGCAAGACCAGCTTCGGAGACTTCAGCTCTTGGTAGCGCTGAAGGTTTCAGCTGTTTTTGTTTGTTTGGTTTTTTTATATTGGCTATTACGGCTAAATCTAAGCAAAATTCCTTTCATGTTTGCTCTTTTGTTATGTTTACCGTCTCAGAGTTGTGAGTTGTTCATCTTGTGAAACTACCGATTAAAGCTACTTTTTTCATAAATACCGCTGTAATCTAATTTTTCCTTCAAAAGTTGTGTGATTGCTCGTTCTGAAACAAAACTAAATATAATAAACATTGCTGCAAGGACAAACATGTCATATGAAGTATTTTCTTTTATCTTCCCCCTCCAAGACATCTGGGATTAGCTAATCCATTCCTCAACGTATGATATCCAGCAGGTTTTAGATTTTTCCCTGCTCCAACACACCTGATTCAAATTAAATGGATCTCAGTTAATCTGAATCAAATGTGCATCTGGTGTTTAAGTAGGAAACATCTAAAACAAGGAATCCTCAGTCCTGGTCCTTGGGGGCCATGTCTGGCAGGTTTTAGAAGTTGCCCTGACTCTAATCAGTGGGTAATTAGAAGACTTGAGCAGAGCTAGACATCAAGCTTTGCACAAGCCTGAGTCTGAGTCAGGTGTGTCAGAGGAAACCTTTAAAGCCTTCAGGACACCGACCCACAAAGACCAGGATTGAGACTTCCCGATCTAAAATCTGCAGGACAGCGGTCCTCAAGGACCGGACTTGCTGATAACTGGTATACATGCTATTTGGTCTAAAACCATCTTAATGATATCTCTGGTCCTAGAAAATTAAATTTACTCCCTAACACCAGTCTTGGAGGCATTTGAGATCTGAGGTCACTACTTAGTGTTTTGTCAATATGTGCATCTGTCATATTTGCATAATTCTTCAAAAATGCTTAATCTGTAGCAACTCCAGACCTTTTTGGCCAGTGGCCTGCAGGTTTTAGATGTTTCCCTGCTATAACACACCTGACTCAAATGGGTTGTTCAGAGGCTTGTGCAGAACTTGACAAGCTGTTGGAGAACCATTTAACTTGAATCAGGTGTGTTGCAGAAGGCAAACATCTTAAACCTGCAGGACACCGGCTCAAGAGGTCCAGAGGTGGTGATCCTGGATCTGTACGTTTGAGTCAAGGTGGCTCACATGAAAGACTAATCTTGAATTTTGACTGGTGTAGTTTTAAAGCCGATCTAATTTCTGAGTTAAGGTCTATTGATTTGCCTCCATGTTTTCTTTAAAAAAAAAACTGATTAGAAGCAGAAGGCGTATTTTTTTATTATTTTTTTTTACCCTTCCATGGTACTAGCATCACAAAAATTTAGCAGTCTATAGACTGATATATATGAATAAATAAAACAACTGCGATTGAGACAGCTTATATGTAAATATGAATATTTCTCTTCAGAATATTAATATTTGAAATATTTCCCAGCATTACGAAAAATAGCAGCTGCTCTGAAGAGTGAATGTTAAATGTTCAGTATCAAAACTTTGGAGCTTTTATTATTATTCTTATAATCAAGACAAGACAAGTTTCAGCGATCTCTATTGCAAAAATATCTATGCTATGACAGCAGAAACATCACATTTCAAGAATAACGCATAACTTAGTTGACTCAAAATGAAATGTGAAATTAAAGTTCACAGACCATCAGCAGAATCTTCCTGGGATCCTTCCTTCCAGATCCTTGTTGCACTATTGGAAGTGCAGCATTGGTGATGGTCCCTTGGTGCCACATAAGTAATTCATTGGATGCTTGCTTATCTCTAATGCTGCTCCACTCCAGTCTCATTATTTAGCTGTGGTCTCGGCAGCCATCTCCAAACTTTGTTCTTTCACCTGAGTGAATACACCCTTGAGTGTCTTCAGGGTCTCAGCAAGAAAAAAAAATGTAAAATGAAGTTAATGCCCTCTGAAACCAAACTTCCTGACCTACACGATTATCCTTTTCACACACAGAGTGCTAAAACAGAGCTGTGGCATGATGATAAAGTCAATGGTTTTTATACTGCCATATCAACACAGCAGCATAAAGTGAATTCCAGCCAGCTCCGGGACACTGGAGTCACTAACTGAATAAATAATTGAGATGGTTGTTTCTTGCTGGCATTGCTTGGGTGATTTGAGACGGAGGAGTGACATGTAACAGTAAATTTAGACTGAATGGTTCACATTATGTACTCAGGTGTTAAATCTGATAAACTGGAAACTTGCTTTAGTTGTTTATTGGTTACACCTTCACAATATCCCTGTTTTTGTGAAGCTTTTTATGTACACGCCTTGAGTTTTAAGGTTCAGCTGTATGACATTACATTAGAGACATCTACATTTTAACCCTCACCTGCATTCCTGAGCTTTTGTTTGTTATCAGAGGATGAAAACAAAGGGCTACAAGAAACTTAATTTGGATGTGTTAAGGTGCTGTTTTATGCTAAAATAAGCCAGCTGAGGTTGTTAAAAGAAGCTGATGATTCCTCCTGGGTGGTCTCGGAGGTTTTCATGGTACGTCTAACGGGGAAGAGACCATAAAGGAGAAAACAACTTGAAGAAAACATAAATTATAATCACAACATTTAGGACATTTGCTGTTATTCCTTCAAAATTAATGCATCTTCATGTTCCCAACCAACATCTCTTACCATGTATTCTCTTTAGTTTTCCTAATGACCCCTTTTTGTTTGTGAAGAAATACAGAAGTGAATAAATAAATGAGAAAAAAAAGTACTTACATACTTACCCGTGTGTACGTGTATGTATACTGATACATACACACACATATGTACATACACATATAAAATTAAAAATAAGGTACAAAATATTTCGACCATACAGAGAAACCAACTATCACTTCATTTCTGTCTTTGAGTCTTTTGATCTCAAGTCCATGAACTTCAACCATGATTTCCAACATTCTTCAAATCTGTCTCGTTCCAGTCTCAGTACAAATCTAAGTTTCTCCATCAAATAAATTTCTTGCATCACATTTATCCAATCTTCTATTATTGGTATCCTGTCAGTCTTCCATTTCCCAGTTATTGCTTTTTTGCTGGCATTTGACAAAATATTAAAGATGTATATTTTACAATATTCTTTCACACAGTCAGGATGTTTACCCAAAAATAAAGTTTCAAAATCTAAAGGAATGCTGGCATTGACAATCTTATGAACACTTTGTTTGATTACTTCCCAATAGGAAAATAATTTAAGACATTTTCAAAAAAATATGGTAATGGCCAGAATGTTTTTCCCTACATGACCTCCAGCACGTCTTGTCTGCATCAGGGCTTCCTTGTGCGGGTGGTAGAAAATTTTAATGAAAAATTAAATTTATTTTTTAGAAAATTAATAATCAAATAATAAAAAATTTACACTGGAAATATGGTATAAAATGGTCACAAACTGAAAAAAAGATTTTCATTTATAAAGGTGACAGTAAATTAAAAGCTGATGTTATGATGGTAAATTCATGCAGTGGACAGAAAAAAAAAAAACATTGAGCGTTTTGGAGAAAGAAGTAAGAAGTTTCCAGGAAATAAGCAATATATTAGGCTTTGATGAAAAAGAATTCTTCGAACAGTTGATTATTATAATAAATAAATCAGGACATCTCCTCCACTGAGGAGATTATAATTACGTTAATCCATGAAGCACATGAAGGAAAGTCATGAGACTCATCAGCGTTTTTATTATTCGTTATCAGAAAATATATGAAAGGAAAATTGAAAAATATTAAAATATCCAAAGAAGATTGGAAGCTTATATGACAAAACAGTCTTACAACTATTAGCACACAAAAGTTGAGGTAATTCTCATGGAGAAGTATTTATTTTTTTTTATTTATTTTTATATTAATCCCCTAAATTAAGAGTAAATACCTTAACCTGAGTTTTCCATGTTGGAGAAAATGCACAATGATCTATATCAACCTTAATTTTGGATGTGTGCAAAAATAAAAGCCTTTTTGGAAAGACACAAATAGTGGGCTTGAAAAAACCTGGGTTATAATTTCATTTTAATATCTCTGTTTTGGATCTTAATCTTTTGGATGAAGATGAAAAGAGGAAACGTACACTGTACCAAATTTTCATGGATATTTACAGTAAAATACTGAGGGAATAGCACCAATAACAATGGCAAATTCTCTAGGAGTAACAGGAAAATTGAATTGTGATAGAAATTCATAATATGTAAATAAGTGACCATCCCTGTTAAGTAACTGACTAACAAGCAAAATGTCTCTTTCCACCCATGTTTTAAATTACACTGACTTATGCTTAAAACAGATGTACTGATTATTCCAAATGTAATAAGAATGTGGGGTGGTGTCATCTGCTAGCTGGCTTAAAGTAATAACCCTCCCCGCAACAGAAATGCCTTTCAGCTCACTATTTTTAATGCATGTGGCCAGTATTTGCATTGGAAGTAAAAAGAGACATGGCGAAACCGGACACCCCTGATGTATTCCTCTTTTCAAATTAAACCTTTTGGTAGTTCCGTGTGGTAGCTTGATTGAACTATTACCAGACGCATAAAGAGTTTTTATGGATTTTATGAACTTTTTCCCAAAACCAAACAGAGCAAGTGCTGCAAACATAAAATCATGTTCTATAGAATCAAATGCTTTGTGAAAGTCTAAGAACAAAATAAAACTGTCATCCTGTATTAAATCTGAGTAATCTAGTATATCAAGTACCAATCTAATATTGTCAATTATATACCTGTTAGGCAAGAAACTATTCTGAGATTCGTCTATAATATCAGATAGAACTACTTTTAGTTTTTCAGCTAAACACAGAGCGAGAATTTTGTAGTCATTGTAGTCACCACGTTATTGCACTCTTTGTAGTGTATGTACACATTCATGGAAACTGAGACACGAGATGAACAGAGCCGACGTACACTGTTCTGTACTTGTTCCTACAGCAGCTAAATAAATATGCCCTATGGACATATATATATATATATATATATATATATATATATATATATATATATATATATATACACACACATACACACACACACTACAAGGAAGGCTTTATTTTGCTGTACACCTTATACCAAGTCGGGCAAACGATGGAAGGATTTTAGCGAGGCTGTTACTTCTTGTTTGGCCAAAGACATCAATATGATATTGATGTCTTTGGCTGTTCTGTTCTATGATCAGTAGAGCTATGGTACTGAGAAGCCCATTTAGATTTTGTGTATTCCAGGGCTGGGTTAGTTCTTCATCAGTTTCCATGAAACACAACATTTAATGTTCACAAAAGCTAAAATGGAACAATAAGCCTTTATGCTCTGCTGCTCCAGAATCAGCAGTGGCCGCTTGGTTGGAGTCCGACCCAGCAGCAAAGCTTCATCTCCAGCCGTCCAGTGGTGCCTTTGAGGGTGAGATGGACACTGTTTGGATGTTTTGGTTTATTAGTGAACTGCTGTACCATTGGTGATTACTAAGACATTTATCAACTCATTAACTATTCCAGTTATATAATCAATAGTAAAATATAGGCTAAATGTATCTATAACGCAACTTGAGTGGCTGTCCTTGTTGTTGACAGAACCAGGCCCATGTTACCAAAGCAAGGCTGCTTCAGATAGTGTCATGGTTTGCTCTGATTGTGTGTTTTCTGAGTTTCCAGGTAGGGCTGAGCAGGTTGCCATGGAGACTCAGGGCAGAGTCTGGAGCTACAGGTGGAACCACCTGCAGCTCATTGCCCTGCTCGTCACAAGCAGCTCTGCATCTGGACTTCTCTCTCTGCCAGCCTGCCACCTGCTGTTAGTGCCTGCCTGCTCGCCCTGCATCTGAACTCCATCTTCCATCTGAACTCAGTCGCCACAATCGGAGATCTTTCCTCAGCTACCTCCTCCACCATCAGACTTCCTCTGGGATCCAAGTAAGCCACTGAGCTTGTGTTCACCACCCAACTTCATCATCTGGCCCGCACTAATCTTCTGCTCCCTCTCAGGAAGTTTTCCCTGGCCCAGGACCAAGCCTCCAACATAATTATTGTAAATAAACATTAATCATTTCCCTCCTCCGCTCTCACTGTATTCTGCTTTTGGGTCCACCTCTTTGCTTCGGTCCCTGACCGTGACAGATAGTGAAGAGAATTGTTTAAGGGACAAAACAATAGGACACTTTGAGTTATTGTTTTTGCATATCAGTGCCTGATTGTTCACAATAAAATACCCACTACCTGTTGTGTGGTTTATTGAAAATGTATTTGCAACCAGAGGTGTAATAACATGGTTTAAGTAGTTATGGGTACCATAGCATGAAAATCAGAGAAATGAGACAACTAATAATACATCATTTACATACTACTACTACTACATTGTAAAGAAAACAAACTGGGTGCATTACACTGAAAAACATCATAATACTCAAACGTAAAAAAGTGGCATCAATCCTGGGGTAGAGGGGCCCATGGCCATATTCTTTCTGGAGGCCCCAAATTCCTGGCAGTGCCCTGAGTACAGATCCACGATGCAGAAAGCTGTTAGCTTTATTTTCTAACCCAAAACAACGAAGTTTAGACAGCAACTGTACTGAGTCTAGGAGAGAAAGAGTTTATGTAACTTTATGGGGAATCTGAGTCCAAAAAACGTACTACTTTGTTACTAACCTGCAATTTTGCAGGAATGAACGCACAAGGCAAGGCGGATTCATTTGTACAGCACATTTCATCTACAAGACAATTCAAAGTGCTTTACATAAAACAAAAGCATTACAGTGGGGTGCAGGAAGCAAAACCAAGTGCAATAAAAACAAACATTAAAGAAATAAAAAATAAATTAAATAATAGAAAAAGTCTAAATAAAATAAAGTGCAAGAAATACATTTCCACTGTGGGGAAAAAACAGTATTAAAGCATGATCAAGTTTAAAGATTCCAGCTTATTTAGTTCCTTTTAGACTAACAAATTTTAATTTTCTTAACCCACCCCACAACATCTTTGATTTAAGCTTTTAATATTTTTTATTCCGGGTTAATTCTTAGTGCTCTGTTTACCCCTCGATAACCCACCTCCTTATTATATCTACTGTATCTCTTTTACAAGTATAATGCATTTTGCCCATTTCAGTTCATTTTTACAAACAGTTCTTTAATTTTAGCATAACATGATTCTCACCTCTGATCGCTTACTGGTCCTTCATTGTTTTGCAGCCTCTTTTCTTGTCTTATCCGACTGACAATGACGGTCTAATTGTTTGATTGAAGATGGTTATTGTTGTTTTATGATCCTGAAAATATTTAGTTTCCTCGTTAAAAGTTACGATGAGTGTTGCTGGATATATCAGACATTGTTTTATTTTAGCCTGATGTCATTTCATCCTGAGATCCTTAAACTGCGCTCTTCTTTTGGACACCTCTGCTGTTAAATCAGGGGAAATTCTCACTGTCATGCCCCTGAAAAGCAGCGCTCTTTCTTTCTTTGCTATTTGTAGAGAAGCGTTTTTGGCCAGATTTAACCAGATTTCGTTGTCTGCCCCCTCTATGCGCCATTTCCACTTCGAGTTGACAGGGACGATTTTTCATCTTTAATATCTCTTGAAAGAAAGATGCCATAAATTCTGGAGGAGGTCCTTTTTCCACATCATGGCCAAGGCCCAACACTCTGATGTCGAAAATTCGCTGAAATTATCCAGCTTTTCCGTTTTTCCTGACTTCTTTGTTTTCATTCATGGAGCACGTTACAGACTTTCTCCATTCATTCTGCCTTGCGTGCTGGAGAGCGCCACCTCCATTTCAGCTGGTTTGTCTGCACTCCTTCAGTTCGACCTTTAAAAAATCCAGTTCAGGTTGCAATTTATCTGTTGCTTCTTTTATTTCTTCTCTTATTATCGAACGGATTAATGCAGCAAATTCATGTTGATTGCTCCATTGTGTCGCGTCAGCTTCCATCCTGATTTTCTCAGGTGTGACAGGTGAGTGAGTTCTATCAAAGGTTCTCATTTAGCTCGGAAGCTTAAAGTGGTTCACAGAAACGAAAACAAGCGCTGAAAACAAGTTAACACTGAGAGAAAATGGCAGTAATTATAAATACTAGACGTGGGAGTTATCAGATCGAGGATTCCCAGGATTCAGGCAGTTTTGGAAATGTGTTTAGGTGCACAAAAATGGACACCCAAGAAGTTGTAGCCGTTAAAATAATGAAGGAAGGATTTCGTGATGTAGCGAAAGCAGAGTATAAAATGTTAAAGAAAATCCAACGGCTCGATCCTGATAGAAACAATTTAGTCAAATTTCATGAAGGTTTCAAATACAACAATCAAATCTGCTTTGCATTTGAACTTCTGGACAAAAACCTATTTCAGCTTTTGGAGGAAGCGGACTTTACACCACTGCCCGTCTCTGACATTAAACTTATAGCTCAGCAGATGCTAGTATCTTTAAAAGCACTGAAGAGAAAGAAAATTGTTCATACTGACATCAAAACTGACAACATAATGCTTGTAAATCATCAGTTACATCCGTTTAAAGTGAAACTGATCGATTTTGGCCTAGCTACAAAGAAATCCAAACTGCCAGTGGGAGAGGAACTTCAGCCTCTTGGTTGCAGGTCTCCAGAGGTCATTTTAGGCCTTCCACTCGATGAAGGAATTGATATGTGGACTCTTGGCTGCATTTTGGCTGAATTGTTTACTTGTCAGAATATGTATCCTGCAAGTTCTGAATATGAAATGTTGAGAACCATCGTGCAGCTGCAAGGAATGATCCCGAATGATTTAATTCAAAATGGATTAAACAGAGAGAAATATTTTACTCCCTCCCAAGACTCTACTGGTTGTCCTTGGCTGCTAAAGACACCAGAGGAATATTATTCCAACATGGAACGTGAAGAAAGTGATAACAACATTTGCGATTTCATAAGCTCTTTACATGAGCTGTCAGAGTTGCATGAGATACCTGATGACCCTGACGACACTTCGGCTTTTATTGACCTTCTCAAGAAGATGCTGGAAATAGATCCAAAGAAACGTATCACACCAAGTGATGCCCTTAAGCATGGCTTTTTCACAAGGGATCACTTACCTCCCGAATCTAATGACTCCTGTGTCATACCGCCACAATCTGCCCAAGTGAATTCTGCACAGAGAGAAACAGTAAATCCATCAGCAGATGTCATTTCATCACAGCGAGAGGCTGTTCGCATCCAGTCAAATACAGAATCTAACAGACAAAATGACTCAGCTGCTGCTGCCTGTCAGGAATCGAGTCCCACACAAAGCTCAGAGAATTTATTCTCTTTTGCGAACATAGATCCACGGTGTTGTGCTGAATGGAATTGCAAAGATATGTTCTTCAAGCCAATTGGTAATTTTTTTTCAAGCATATTTGAGTGCTTCTCATGCTGTAGAGCAAACACATGAAAACACAATGTTTTCTCCCACCAGACAGCAGCTGACCCACTGAAACTTTGCATGGCATTGCAAGCACCTCTGCAGCTGGAAAGACAAATATTTTTATATAGAAGGATACCTCAGAATCCTCAGATCCCTAATTAATCAACAAAGCTCAACATTCAATACAGACAGATGTCCACACACAGCTAGAAGCTACCAGACCAGGATTTCTCTCCCTGCCTCTCATCAAAAGACTGGATACAACCATCACAGCAGGACTCAAGGTGCTTTACAGAATACAAGAAGCATCATTTAACATTAAAAGCAAAGAAAAGGATGAAGAAAGAACATTGGATAAAACAGCATTAAAACACCATCAAGGTTCAAAAGTCAAGCTTAAAAGAAACATGCAGATCTGGACTTACAGCACATCAACAAACCACAGCAACATTAACAAGATGATCGTTCCAGCAGCTTTACCAGGGTCAGTACTACAGCTCACTGATTCTTGGGAATTTGGATAAAACAGGTTCCAATTTTAAAGTAAAAGTTTGCTATTTCAAAAAATCTGAAGTTATAATAATAATAATAATAACTTTATTTATAAAGCACTTTTCATGCTGGGGCAACACAAAGTGCTTAACATGAAAAATCAATTCATCCATATTAGAAAAAAAAACCAACACAAATTAAAAATAAATTACAGTTGTACGCAGGAACATGCATAAATACACACAAAGCAAAAAAAAAAAAAAAAAAAACATAAATAAGCACTAACTCAAAAATAAGCTGATACACAGTCCCTTACCTAATGGACCACATAAAAAAGAAGCTTTTGACAACAAGACAACTTAGTCCCTTAAATAAGTAATAACAAGGTCAAATAAGTCACATTCTGAAAAAAGAAATGGCCATCTATTCCTTGTAAAATAATGCTTTCAACTAACACAAAGACTTTCTGAATTAAGCATTAACTGTGACCCTTCCTTTTGAGTAAATCTTGAAATTAAATATGTATGAATTAAACAGAAAATGTATGGAAATAAAGCATTGTACAAACTCAACACTTTGCTGCTTTTTCAATACAGAACACTGTTTTTTAGTGGAATTAGAGGAAAGAATAATATGCGACACTTTTAAACTAAATCATGTAAAACATGTGCACATCTTTTTTGTTTTATAAAGATTTTAAAAAAATACTTGAGTCTTCTTAAGGGCAAAATCAGAACACCAGCATCAACACAATATTTCACACACTCCCAAGATAAATCCTTCTGCCTAAACAGTGAAAATGTCATGGTTTCTGGGTGTTGGTGTGTTGTGTTCATGTTCTTGGTTTTCTGGTCATGTTTAGTTTTTTCCCTTGTGTCCTGTGGTTTTCTGTTTCTGCCTCGTTAGTTCATCTGGTGTAATTAGTCATCCACTTCACCTGTGTCTTGTTACTCCCCCTGTGTATAAGTACTCCCGGTTTTCAGTCATTCCTTGTCAGATCCTCATTTTGTCATGTTTGGTTTATGTTCAATGGAGTTTATCCCGGTCGTCTATGGTTGCCTGTCTTGTGCTCCTGGGAAATAAACCTTTTACCTGCACCAGTTCTGCCTCCTGCCTGCATTTGGGTCCTCACCTCCGCCGCCATTCATGACAGTAGGATCTGACCATGAATGACTGAAAACCGGGAGTACTTATACACAGAGGGAGTAACAAGACACAGGTGAAGTGGATGACTAATCAGACCAGGTGAACTAACGAGGCAGGAACAGAAAACCACAGGAACACAAGAGGGAAAACCAAGCATGACAAAACTGAAAACTAAAGCATGAACATAAGAACTACAAACCAAGAACATGACCCAACTAATCATAACAAAAACCAAAATCCTAAACAATCAAAACACCCACCAAAACCCAGAAACCGTGACAGAAAATCTAAATAGAAGTGTTAGACAATTAGATCTTAAGAACCAAAACTGGGTGCCCTTAATTTAACTAAAACATGTTTTCCAGAAACATAAAAATGAGGCTCTGAGGCCTTTTTAAAAGAGGGTACACTCCAATTTTGCTGACATTTTTATACAGTAATTTTAAATAAAACACATCCTTCAAGAACAGTCAGGGACAAGTTGCATTCAGGCTTTTGGGGGTTGAGGAGGTTTGTTCTCACTAACATATATGAAATTCCACTCAAAGTCCATGAGGTTCTTCAGCAGAGTGGAGACATGAAGGCTGGCAGTGGCTGACTTCTTTTGAACAGTTTTCCCGGTTTTCTTGGAGATGATCTTGCCACAGCTGGCCTTGGTTCCTCTTTCAGGGTTGATACCAATAAAGCACCTAAAAAACAATTTGAGATTAGAGTTTGAACATCATATAATGGTTAAAAAAGTCTGGGTTTAAGATGTGCTTGGTAGGACAAGGGATGGGAACCAAACTTTACCTCTGAATGAATTCCAGTGTACAGGCAGCTTCTTCTTGATATTGTAGATTAAAGATGTCGTACACTGAAAACACTGAATGCCCTCCAATAGGACCTGGTTCTCAAGACTTCTCATCCAGCGCCCAGCTGTCATATGGTCTTTTCCACCTGAAAAATTAAATTTAAAGTAAATATAACAAGTATTGTGACTTCTACAAATTACTTTCTGTATAATTTCTTAAACAACATCCATTGAAAGAAGAAATTATGTTACATGCATCACACATAATATGAAAGCTTAGCTCATCTGCATGTTATTGTACAGTACTGTGCAAGAAGTCAGATTTGCTTTTCTTTGTTATGGTCATCTTGACTCATTTTCCAGTTTTGCCTTCTTTTATAAGATTCCTACTGACACTCAGGAATTATGACCTCAAACTTAAAAATAAGGGTTTCTACAGACAAAATGAATGTTGTCCTGACACTGAGTGATTGCTATTAGCACTCATCTTGAAACAGTTCGTCTTGAACTGGATCTAAATCCCTTGATTCTTTCAGTTCAGTTTTGTGAACTGAACTGACGTGACTGAACGTTGGTCTTATTCATTAGCTGGCTACCAATGAGCTCAACTATCACAAGATGTGCTTTATATGCTTGACAAAAAAAAACCAAAAAAACAAAAAACAAAACAAAACAAACAAAAACAAAAAACGAACACAACAATAAATCAAAAGCTCTCTTCATATCTTGAATGAACCTGGTGGTTTACACATTTTTCTGAAAATTCTTTAAGGTTTGGTGAGCTCTTACCTGCATTTTCTGGTTGTATTATAACACAAGGACTGAAAAATAAATATAGTCATTGAAACTTTGCAGTTTATGTAAATTAACAGTATACTTACAAAGCAGTATTAAGGTGGAGTCAAAGGCAGGCTGAAGGTCTTCTCAACATCCATCACTGTGGCAGATGACTGAAAGGAACAAGGACATTTGAGCGATAACAAGTTTTTCAGGATAAGTTTTATTAGGGCAACAATGTACTGAAATATATCAGAATAAATATCCAGTTTAAGGTAGAACAGAGATAAATTTGTCAAAAACTGTGTGGCATCAACATTTTCTGTGCACACTTCTGACTGTTCACTACATGCATCAATAGGAAGAGTAAGGTCCGTTTCATTTAACTGATCCCTTTCAGTCCTCCCATGAGATGTACCTGGTTTTGCAAATTAAGCCCCCACAACAGTGCCAAGTAGACCGTCCTCAGAACTGAGCCTGTGTTTTCTACACATATGTGATGGGAATGTGGATAAGACTCGAAACTGCTTTTCACATTGTCTAAATGGACATGCAACCATTTTCCCCTCTTTGATGTGCATCTTGAGATGAGAAAAAAAAACAGGTCAAATTCTCAGAAGTGACACTACACAAGTCAACATGACATGTTAACTCAGTTGCACCACATCTTGGTCTAACCACATGCCCTTCGTCATGATGTCTGTAAACATGTGATTTAAAAGCTCCAAATTTTTGGAATGTCCTTTTGCAGTCAGTCCAGGGACACTTAAAGGTTGAGTTTGGAATATTCCTATGAATTCTCATGTGCCTAACATATGCCATGGCAGTGGCACATTGACTGGCACAGGCGTGACATGGAAACATTTTTAATACAATCCAACCATATAAAATAAAAACAGGTAATACAAAGTATGTGTCAGATCATGACACAGAATGGGCTGGTTTAATATCAGCTTTGTGGAAGCTTATGAAAATGCTTGTGAAATGTTTGCTGCAGCTTCAACGAACTTCACTTTCTACAAGTAATAACTGCACAATACACGTAAAGATTCTGCAACTGTCAACTTTAAAGGTTTTTTTCATTTGTAATCCTCAAACACCTCTCCTCGCACATTTCTGTCTGGTACCCAACCTGTAACAGTTTCATCAAGATGGCTTGGCAGATAATTGTTTAAATATAAAGTAATTACATGATTACATACTTATCTTCAAGATGTATCCCATACGTTATGCTGCTAGCTCCCTTATTAAAGCATAGCAATAATGCAAACCAACTGAATGCGGCAAGCTAACTTCCAAACAGCTTTGGTGAGCTTAAAAATCACAAGCAAGTGAGGTGTCTAAGCATAGCATTTGTATGGTACACACTCAAGTTTTTACCATATAAGGTTCTCTGTCCTACAGACTGGATTGACACAAGAACATGCATTCCATGCAAATGAGCATCCTATAGGCAAACTCTATGATTGGAGGACACAGGACTGAGGAATTTTCTTTGTTTAAACCCTATATAAGACAGAACGACACATCAGGTCTTTAGGTCTTCGTTCTGGTTTTGGGACCTCCTTTAGTAATAAACTTCTTTTTATTATTCAAGTCAGCGTCCAGAGACGTTTTTGCCTGAAAGCCAATTTTTCCACATCTCCTGATCAAGATACATCACAAGTAAACATCATTGAACAAATCAAGAAAATTCCATCTTACCTTAAGATGTGCTCATGATATCAAGGATTCAAATGGATGGTCCTGGTTAAGAAATGTCCAGAGTTTGCCTCCACGGCGATGTGGCTCCTTGAAAAATACAGTAGCGTTGTATTTACAAAGGGCCTCCTTGCCAGAGAATTGAACATTATCCCAGAATGCCCTTGCTATTCACAGTATATTGCAGTATTTTATTAAAAAGCAGTAACAATTGCCCATAATGCATTGTTTTTAACTGCACATTATCGTTTTTATGAGAAACTGTTTTTAATCATGTAAAGAACTTTGTGTTGCCTATGGCATGAGAAGCGCTTTATAAATAAAGTTTGATTTGATTTAATTTGATGAAGGCAGTGTCAAAAATTTCTATATAAAAAGAATGGCTCACAAATAAACGGCTCACAGCTGTGAATCGGTTCCCATCGTTCATTTAAAAGAGTCGTTCAAAAAAATCGATTCGTTCATGAACGTTACATCCTATTCAACTGATTTAACTGAATTTGTGAGAGCAGACCTCCCAGAGAAGTTTAGACAAATCGACTTTGGCTTACAGCTGAGATCTCTTTGAATTAATTCTCTTATACATTTGTTTTTGGCTCATGAAATCAAGGATTCAAATGGAAAGTCCTGGTTAAGAAATGTCCAGAGTTTCCACTGCGATGTGGCTCCTTGAAAAATACAGTAGCGTTGTATTTACACAGGGCCTCCTTGCCAGTGAATCAAACATCAGCCCAGAATGCCCTTGCTATTCACAGTATATTGCAGTATTTTATTAAAAAGCAGTAATAATTGCCCATAATGCATGTTTTTAACTGCACATTATCATTTTTATGAGAAACGGTATGTTACTGTTCAGTTTTGGCTGTTTTTCTACAGCTGTTTGTTACAGTGTAAAAATATCGCTAAAATCTCAACAGTGGATTCTTAATAAAAGCTGCTGGGTGGAATTTTATTTAATTAAAAACAGAGATGAAAATGGCATTATATTTTGGGGCAATTCCTCAGTGATCCCTTCAAAATGGTTTGATTGGGCAAAGGTACTGGTAGAGGAACACAAGAAATCATCTCAGAAAGAAGTAAAGAAATTTATTACAAGTCCAGTCCAAATTATCCAGTTTGTTGTAACCTAATTATAATTAGATTTCATCCAGCTCATTATGATTATGTTTATATAATGCCATTTCATAGAGAGTGCCCCAGCTGAGGAAACCACCAGATTCTATTGAATCTTCATTTTTATTTAATTCACTGTCGTGAGCTTCCACAAGTTGGCTGGTATCAGTGAAGAGGAAAAACATGTGTTCTCTGATTGAAACTACTAGAAACTATATTTTAATAATATACACATACAGCATGTTCAGTAGATTCATATATTTTCTATACCGCTTAGTCAGGGTTGCAGAGAGAGACTGACAACCACTCACACTTGCATTCACTACTAGGGAGGGACCAATTAACCTAACACGCATGTACACAGCAGAAAGATATTTTTTTCATTTAACCTTTAAAAATCATTAAAAACCTCTTTCCCAAGAGTTTCCTTACCAAGACAGCAGCAACACAGTTTAAAGTTTTACAAACTCACAACACACATTTAAACTGGCTAAGGTTTTAAAATCAAAGTAAAATCAAATTAAAAATAAATAAATAAATAAATCAAGCAGAAAATCTACAAACCTCTAAAACCTCCAAAATGGCAGAGATACTGTCTATGACATGGAAGAAGTCACAAATGGATGTGATTGTTTGACCCTCTTGTTTTTCTACAGTGTGAAGCCACATCAGAGGTTTTTAAGAAGCAGATTTCTGTTTTTATTGGTTTAAAAATGCGGTTTAATGGGGCTCAACTGTCCTAGCAAACAGAATTTTATAGTTTATTGTACCCAAGAGGAAAAAAATATCCATACCATACCACTTTATTTATAAAACACTTCAAAAACAACAACAATGCTGACCAGAGTGAATCACTGTAAAACATAGAATTAAAGGAAGACAAGCCATGAGTAATTTATAGCAAAAATCACAAGATAAAATAACAAAGTAATAAAGAAGTCTAAGAAACAAATAAAATTTACATCAACGTCTGACTCTGGGTTGAAGGCCGGCAAGAGAAAGTGTCTTTTAAATAAGATTTAACAACAGTGAAGAAGTCTGTCTGACGTGTGTCAGTAAATCATATTAGAAAAGTTAAGAATTATACAGCCACGTAAAAACGAAACAAAACAATGAAGTGAATTTATTAAACTTCTTGGAAATATTCTTCTTCTTGCTCAAATAATCTAATGACTGTCTTTGTAAAACAATGACAGTCTTTGAATTTTTCTCACAAGTAAGCGTACCATGGTAACCATCTAAAAATACCCAAAAAGTTCATAAACATTATTTACACAATGTGAAAATTCTCATTCTGCAGAAACGTGGCTCTTATGAGGTACTGAGAAAGTGCTCTGCTGGAAATATCAGCAAAGGATAAACTAAAAGTCTTCAGGCATAATTAACAGAAGTTTTAATTGATTCACAGTTTTACCCAGTGGACCCAGTTTATTTTTTAACTTGTTGCATTTATTTATTGTTGTTTTAATGTGTTTCTGAGTTTGCATTCATAAGCTCTTTGTAAATTTGGTCTTCGTTTACACCGTGTGTGTATCACCTTGTGTATGCAGTGTATACTATGTGTGTATGTGTCAATGTGTGCAGCTGTGTCAGCACCCATGCCCAGGCCAAATTTCCATAAATTTATTTCCAAGGACAAACAACATTTATTTTATCTTATTTTACCTTTTGATTGATTTTTAGTCCAAGCTGTTTGGGAACTACTGGTTTTATCATTAACAAACTGTTGGATTTCACAAGTTTTCTGGTTAAGACAAGTAGTAAAATAAAAAGTAAAATTTATTTTTATGTGGAGGAAAAGAAGCAAATAGTACAAACTTGACGTTTTCAAACAAGATAGAAAAAGCTAAAAAGCTCCTATATTTTAAGCTGGATACCAAAATCCAAGCGCAGCCTTGGAATCAGGCCACATACAGCAGCCGGAGTCTTGGAGATGAAGCTGAACCAGGTCTTTGTTGTGTTCATGTACAGGTCTCTGGTTAACTTCAGAAACACTTCATTCTTCATTTCCTGAATCAAAGAGCTGTTACTTTATTGCTGTGTATGCAATAAATTGCTGCTTGTGGTTCTTGTCGTTGTTGTGAGATTTCTTTGATAAAGGACTCCCAACGTCATCCTTTAAACCCATTACACAAGTATAATAACCACAGTTATTAATCCAGTTTGTATACAGTTTTATTTCCTTTTAAAATGCCAAGTGGATTACAGACACTCTCCATAAAGTCATCATCCTACTGCTTCCATATTGTAATAAGAAGTGGCGAAAACAAGCTCTGTGTACATCATCATTTCTTTCCTCTTATTTTTGCTTTTTTTTTATTTCCAGGCTTCCTTTTGAAGTCAACCATAGAGAAAAGACATCAGCAGACATCTTGCAGGGGGTGAAATCGGAAGAATGTTGTGCAGGTTCAACAGGTTCTTGTTTTACTTACTTAAAATCTTAATAGTGGTTATGTCTTACTTCCAAAATGAGGCTGACTTGTCAGAGATGGAAATCCAAATCAAGTCTAATGTTAGAAACACAATACTGAGGACTCATACTGTACATTTCTAACATTGTTGGGAGCAACATACTCACTGGCAGCTTTATTGGGTACACCTTTCTGGTTCTGAGATGACCCCCCTTTCCCTTCAGAACTGCTTAAATTCTTGGTGTCATAGATTCAACAAGATGTTGGAAACATTCCTCAGAGGTTTGTTTCCATATTGACATGACAGCATCACATAGTTGCTGCATCCATGATGAGAATCTCCCGTTCCACCACATCCCAAAACTGCTCTACTGGACTGAGATCTGGTGACTGTGGAGGCCGTTGGAGTCCAGTGAACTCATCGTCATGTTCTAGAAAGCAGCTGGAGATGATCTGAGCTTTGTGACATGGTGCATTATCCTGCTGGAAGTAGCATCAGAAGATGCTCCACTGTGGTCATAAAGGGATGGACATGGTCAGCAACAATACTCAGGTAGGCTGTGGTTGGCCACATCGGTACTAAGGGGCCCAAAGTGGGCCAAGAAAATATCCCCCACACCATTACACCACCAGTAGCCTGAAGCATTGACCCAAGGCAGGAGGGATCCATGTTTTCATGATGTTTCCATTTCTGAGCCTGCCATCTGAATGTGGAGCTGAAATGGAGACTCATCAGACCAGCAACATTTCTCCATCTTCTATTGTCCAGTGTTGGTGAGTCTTACTTGAATTCTCTTTCTTCCTCATTCTGATGCTCAGTTTGAACCAGTTGAGTCTCTGCTATGTGATTGGCTTATTATCTATTTCTGTTAACAAGGTATTGAACAGCTGGACCTAATAAAGTGACCGATGAGTATATATTAACATTTACTGCTTGAAAATATTACTTTAGTCTGCAATTAAAATGAGTAAAACCCAAAACACGCTGCCCTTTTTTTCAGTATTATATTGATTGGGAGAAGTTTAAACAGCTTTTGATTACACAGAAAAATAATTTCCATTTGGAAAATTTCCAGCTTTAAACAGCAGTTTTCAGCTATTTCTTGTGATAAAAAAAGGCCTGGCTTTTATAAAGATATTTCTTCCAGAACCCGAACAAACATGAAACCCTCTGTATTTCCAGCCCCTGAGGAACCAGCTGTCAACACCAGTGTTCGGGCTTTTTTATATCACTCCTGCTCTAAATTACAGCCATCAGCTGTCTGTCTGCTTTCATTTCACTGGGCAGCAACCATTTTACAAGCAGCAACCATTTCACTGAAATTGTTGTGAAAGTAGAAGAGATCGCTCGTTACTTTTTGAGACAAGGAAATGAATCACTCATCCTGGAAAAGGAGGTGACCTGCGACCAGCCCTTCCCGTCTGCACCATCCCAGCCACAAGGTTTATTTGAGCTGCAGCTGAGCTCTATAACTTTCTAATCTAAAATATTTATGTGACATAGACTAGAGAGACATGCTGAAATGAATTCTCCACATAAAAAAGCCTCTATACATCACTTTCTTCCTCACAATATGACTCATATTAGTCACAAAATTATCCACAAGCTTCTATAAACTGATTTGTAAATATATGAGAAAATTAATAATCGATTACTTAACTGTATCAGTTCTGTTGATATTATAAAGCAGCAGTATTCAAAAACATTTTCTGACTTATGATTATGATTATGCAATCTGTTTAGAGTAAAATATCCCAGAATGTGTATGAATGATGCTCCATGACTGGCCCACGCACTGGTTGGAGTGGGCCACACTGGCTGCTGGCTGCTGGCTATACCTGGAAAAGTGGGTGGAAAGTTTTTGCAACACTCTCTACATAGTTTGTGTCTTATGCTGTATGAAATAAAAATCTTTTTATTTCAGCTGTTGCACATGATTGTGAGTTATTGCCCTACTCCAAGCATGTGATTCAGTGGGGAAATTTCTTTAGTGTCTTGTATGATAAGATGGGATTCGTCACCTGGTAAGCCTCAATATTGACACCAAGTACCAAAAATACTAAAATCCAACCACATTTTTTGATCAATTTAAAACAAATTTAAAAACTATGAATGAAAACAAAAGTGAAGTTTAAATTTAATGAAAATCATGTCCTTTAAAATATAATAATAATTCATATATGCAGTTATTTCTGTGTACAGGAAAAATGAAAATTGTAACCCTGATTTCTGTGAGCTTGTGTTGTATAAAACACACATCTGTAATTTGTGCCCCAATAAACTGCCTTAGAGCCAGAAGAGAATTCAGTAAGTAAGATTTTTGATTGTGGATAGACAAGAAAACGTCAGTAGCCATATAGTCTTGTTGATTAATTGGCTGAGGGGATCGCTGGTGGATGAATGTGTATATGAATGTTCGGTGGTGGTTGGAGAGGTCGTAGGCGCAGACTGGTTGCCACGTTTCCGTCAGTCTGCCCCAGAGCAGCTGTGGCTACACATGTAGCTTACCATCACCAGGTATGAGTGAGGACTGATTGAATAATGGATATAATGTAAAAACGATACGATGTAAAAGTGCCTTGAAAAAGCGTTATTTATATTTAATCCATTATCATTACATATATATATAGGTTTTAACGTTTTTATTTTACTGGTCCGGCCAACTGAAGATCAGATTGCGCTGAATGTGGCCCCTGAACAAACACCTCTGGTATTGGGAGCTCATGAGCTGAAAAATTATTCTACAGGGGGTATAATGTTGAAAAATGTTAGAGAACCACTGCTTTACAGGACACAGCTATGGTGTCGTATCTAAGGCGGTGAACAATCACTCTGGACATTTTAATCACTTTGATTGAAGGACTTGGGAATGGGCATCTTCCCTGTAATAGCTGTAATCAGTAGAATCAAATAAAATAAATTAACATGGCTAATTCTCAAAACACTAATTGTTTTACTTGTTTTGCTTTGTGGAAAATACTGTGGTTAATTATCTCACATGGTCTAATAATTTTTCATTATTACTGGAGGAAAACTGGAAAGCATGCAACAGTAAGCAATTATGAAAAGGACGAAACAGGAAGAATAAAAAGAAGAAATATCATTTTGCCGCAACTTGCAGCAAAAGGATAATTTTAAGATTTGATTATCCAAGAAACTTTGTAGGTGTGATTGAGATTTGGTACATCATTAGCTTCTTCCACAGCTACAAAAAAATAATGAGAGCAAAGTTTGCCACAGACACGGAGGACAGAAATAGCTCTAATGTTATTTTATAAATTGGAGCAATCTCTGGGCTTGTTTAGGTGATATTAAGTGTTAGAAGATGCTTTGAGTTAATTATAACAGATCTGTGGGCTGCAAAACAAAATACTTAAAGAAACTTTCATTCTTCAAATCAAGTGTTAGGTGTTTGTTTACAGTTTAAACAAAACTTGATTTTAATTAAAAATTACTTTTCAACATCCCTGAAAGAGAGTTGTTTTAGAGTTTGAGCACAGCAGAGAGGGACCTACAAGCTGTCAGCTATTTTCGAGTTCTTGTTTTTAAGTTCTCCTTTAATCTAACTTTCATCTTATAAATGCAGAGATCCTCCACAGCATTGCTTGGAGTGGGATTTGATCATGGCATTATAAAATATGTGGCCATTCCTGTTCAGTCATATTTTGAGTCACTTTGCAGCAACGTGCCAAACTCAGCCTCAGTATTCCTACATTGTAAAGAGCCTAGATTTCATTGGTAGTATTGGTACTAAAAGATGGTGGGGATGGCTCCAGAAACCTGCTGTCTGCCTTCATCTGTTTGTCTCACAGAGATAATGCTAAATTGATGTCCTCTCATATTAAGTTGGTGCGTCAGCAAAAGATCTCTGACACTCGATGTTCTGATATGCATCTCTGCTTCAGTCCCATCCTGTTAATGACATCACTCACTCCCTCCTTCATTGGACAAAGTTCCTGCCATTGTGGCATATTGACCAATGACTGTTCTGAGAGGAGTGAGGCAGGTGCAGTGCAGTAGCCATGGCGACAGTGGATGCTGGGCACTGCCACGACTTTGTGTAGGCAGAGACTGAATGGGGATGACATCACTCAGGGAGACAGGAGAAAAACAACATCTCCTTCAGTTCCTGTGTCTGTTTTTCTGCCTGTGATGATAGCACAAAATGTTGTTTGGTTTTGTTTGTTGGACAAAAATACCTGGAAATGAAAATTGATTCCTGTAGGCTGTGCAGAAACATCTAAAATGTATACCATCATGTATAAAAAGATGACATTATATACATCTATGTATAGTGTAAACAATAAAGCCCAAATATAAACACATTTTATGGTTAGAGTTTAATTTCATATTATGTCAAGTTTTTAGTATTTTTTTTTCTCAGAAGGGCTTTAAAGATATTACAGAAATGATTTCTGTAAAAAAGAAACAAATAAATAGACAAATAGTTTATAGAAGCTTGTGGATAATAAATAAATACATAAAAACTACTTAAAAATGTAAGTAGACAAAACTATGTAAAAAAAATACTAAAGCATAAAAAAGGAAGGAGAAGCTTGAATTGTGCACATGTAAAATTGATTTACCCTGAAAAAAACAAAATGCCAGAAAAACTTAAGAGAAGGAACAAATATTCAAAAACATTTGATTAGAATATGATAGCCAGATATTTCTTATATATTCAAGAATACTATTAAAAAAAATAAAGAATTGCTAAACTTCCAAAATAAATCAACCAATAACAGAGATAATCAAGATGAAGACATTTCACTTCAGTGCAGATTTATTGACAATTTAATCTATTAGCTTTAGGTAAGATAAAAGGCTAAGATCCCAGTTAAGCTAGCATTTTGTACTGGTTACTGTTTTTCATAACATGTGCACTATTTCTCAGGTAACAACATGGGATTAAACACTGTGCCACTGATGTTTGGATGCCCTCCCTCACTGAGTCTCACTCTCCGGTTGTGACTCACCACTCTGAGCATGAGGGTTGGCCCCTCCTTTGAATGACATCAGAGGGCTTGAAATAGCTGCAGCATTAAAGCTTCCAGTCATGAAGGCCTGCTGAGTGGTCTGCAACCCAGGGCAGCCACTCCCAACTGTGAGGGGAGAAGTTTGGCAGAAAGGATGAAGGGAGAGTAAAGAAAATAATGATAAAAAGAATTACAATAATAAAACACAGAAATCAATTATAATGAGGTGACAAAAAGAAATAAGTTAAAGGGATCATTGGCTTGACATCCTGGTGAAGGAGAGAATGCAGGGAAGGTGCAAAAGTAAGTATTGCAATCATGTCAGATTAGTTACTTGCATTAGAATAATTTCAATTTGTCATTAGTCATCCTCTTTTATCACTTCTTTTTAATTTGCAACCAAAGCAGAAATATACATACTGCTTGTTGTGGTTGAACATGAGATTCAAACAATCTTACCATTCTGCCAGTGTGAGAGAGAGATGGAGGAAGACTGCACAGAAACTAGCAAGTTGAACTTCATTTGAGGTATTTACATCACTTTATTTTTACGAAGAAGGATGGTTATCCTGACAGAGGTATAGATGTCAGAGTGCCCTTCTAATTTTTAGTAATGCTGCCCAAAATATGCTCTAATAGCAGCCTGTTACTACCAGCTCAGACCTTGTTTAGGTATGAGTATCATCTAAAATGGCAAACACAGCTTGAAGAGGCAGGGGAATTTGACTGAATATCCAGTATAGATTGCTCTCAATGGGGACAGTTGGTAAACAAGGCCTCATTCTCCCACAGCTTTTCAGTTTACCACTCACTCTTCACGCTTCCCTCACACCCAGACACTTTGCTTTTTCTTATTTGCCTCTTTTCTGTCTCACACAGAGAGCCTGTCTGCACTAATGGAGTATGAGCAAAAGAAACTGGACGACATGTCCATTGAAGCGCTGGACGCCTGAGCCGTGACACTGCTGCCACCACCCACACTGAGATCCTCCTGTGGAGGAGTGTCGCATAAGTAGGTCAGGAGACATGAGGACTATGAGCATGAGAATAACACGTGTTGACAAATACAGCCAGCATCACTGCAGCCGGCCTTTCTACCACAACACAAACAACTTAGCCAACTCCACTCCTCCCATTCTTTTTCTCTCTGTACACAGGATATGGCTCTTAGAAAAGTAGAGATGAGATTTGATTCACTCTGGGCTTGCCACACTCAAATATGTATGCATGGAAAGTAGCACTAGGTGCTCTGGATAAAAGCATACACCAAGAGAAGAATGCTCTGTTTCTCAAATCTGCACTAAGCTGTGACCTGCATAAAAATACACAGAAGAATATTCAGTCAAAGATGCACTGTCAGGAGTTAGACCTTTACCTTCAACTTTCTAAGGGTATGGATAGACCTCTGCGTAGTCATTCTCACAGCTCCTGCATATGCTAAAGCCCATAAGCGTTAGCGTTTTGCTGCCACTTGGGACCAGTATCAGAAATACCAGAAAGAATCTGATCTGTGGCCTGTTCTTGGTTGTGTCAGTGGTGTTGTTAGTGCTTTAGTATTGCTCTGCCAAGAAAAACACACAAGACAGACGGAGAGAGAGGGGATTTTCACCAGAATAGCCGAGTGGTCCAAGGCGCTGCGTTCAAGCCGGGGCTCATATGTCCATGTAAGATGGGGAAGAAGCTTAAGATGGTGCAACATACACAATTTTATAGGAATGCCAGCTAAACAATAATTTTAAAAAATAAAAGCAATACAGCCTATTTATAACCTACTGTTAGCTTAAATAGCAAAGCAAACCAGAGCTTGACCAATGAATGAAAACTGCCCGAAGTTAGCGTTTACGTCGTGTAATGTAACTAGAGTGTTTTGAGTCAGTATAAATATATTGGATAATCAATACTTTATCATAAACCAAACTCTAAACATACCTTGTCACACTTTTGAAAATTTATAAAGGATTATAAGAGCATTTCATGTCAAAGCTGGTGTCTTCCAATTGCTAGAAATGAACCGTAAGACGGCTAAATTTAGATCAGATAAACTAGTGTGATTGTTGTGTTAAAGTTCTTAACATAATCATATATCAACATCAACATATGATCGATACAGTTTAATTAGTGACAGGGTGAAATTATCTATTAAGTTATCTTATATAACACCTTGTAAATGTTTGCTAAGCTGAAGGCGTTGACTTCAATACAGTAACCTGAGGTGAGGAAAAGCTCCTCCAACATTTCTCCACACTGATTGGTCAAATGTTGAAAATGTTGGCTGAGGAGGGAAATCAGGGCAACATGACTGGCCAACTTTTTCCAATATTTCCATTTCCTTGACCATTGCTTTGGCAGATGAGATTGATCTGCAGTCTTTCCTGGAGGGTGTGTGTTTGAATCTCATTTCTGACATCATTGTGTGTTCCCTCTGTCTTTAGTTATTAGCTCACATTTAACTGTTTTTAGCTTTTAAACTTTGTCCTTTGTTTTGTTTTTTTGTTTTTTTAGCTTTTTGTCGCAACGAGCTACGAAACAGCCTTCATTCAGTTTCACCTAATACGGTAAAAGGTCCCCGGTTCGAAACCGTAGAGAAACATGCCTTTGTTCAAGCTTGCTGCAACGCTTGTCACTATGGACTGCTTACTATGATGGACACAGCCTCCTGTCTTACTACAACCACTAATATGTGCATACAGCTCCATCCTGGAATATTCTAAACAGGCTGATTGGGCCAGAGATTACTCCATCAGGTCCCTAGAGATCAGGCCTCATTGCCCATTGCGCAATCTGTTTTTTCCTGTTCGTCATTTAATGCCTGTTGTCCGATTCACCAAACGTAGGAAAATCCTAGAAAGAATTGCCTTTAAAATTTTTAAGAAATAATTCCCCAAATTTACTGTCTGCAGCCTGTCACTCATATATCCAAATAATCATGGTGTTGATATGAACATGACAGCATTGGTCATCTCCTGGTGGACATTCTAGTCTGTGTGATCCGTCACAACTCTAGAGTAAGGCACTTCGTTTTTGTTTCAGAGATTTCTCTCAAAATGTTTTCTCGGTTCAGAAGATAAGTTAACAAGCATAAGAGTGCACATTGATTCTTTTGAGAAGGCTGTTTTTAATACTTTGAAATGTTGTTTACATCACGTCATTTTCCATATTCTAAATGTAGAGCAATGATAGATAATCCACACATTTATGCCATTGAAAATTTATTGTGATATTTGATAGTTTACATTAGAGTGAAAACAGACATGTGACATGGCTTTACTAAGACAAAATGCAAAGCAATGTAGTCAAATAAAAAGCATATTCATTTTCAAATTTAGGAAAAAAAAACAGGCACAACAAATAGCCATTATAAATACAATATGCGTTAGACCTTAAATTGTAGCTTAAACCACCCTAAGAAAAGAAGTTGTCCAGTCTTTTCTCCTGTATAACCTTCTTGCCTTTGATCAACTTCCTTTCAGGTATGTCTTAGTAACAGAGCTCAAAAAGTAGGTAGCCAGTGTCACAACAAAACAAAACAACAATAAAAGGTAAACAGTTTCAGCAGCAAATATCTACAATTTTCATCCAGGCTGCTTTGATGCTGTTAAGGTAATAGAATCAAAACATTCTTTAGAAAGATCATATCTGAAGTGACAGGCTTTCTACTCTTTGATTTTGGTATAGCAGTTAAAATCTCCAGGAGCCACTAAAGTTTCACCCGTGGCTTCCTTTCTGCCCGACACTTGACACTGATGCATTTGTTAGAACCTGGTTCTTATTTGGTACACACTGGCAGTGACACTGGCAACTGCTTTTTGTTAGTTCAACTTTGATGAGGGAGAGTACAGAGGTTCTGTCACAAATCTCCAAGCAACTGCTGCTGGCACCATCTTGGAGGTCCTTTTTGACAAACTGACTGTGTGCATATAACAAGATGAAAATCATACGAGCATTAAAAAAAACAATTTAAGCAAACAGTAATGTTTGGACAAAGTAGATTTGCTTTCAAATTAAGCTAAACCAATCAGACTTGCTATTTAGATAAAACATTCATCTGAGTTCAGGGGCTGCAACATTCGAGGGATACACCCATTACACCAACAAGGACTCTGTGGATGCTCTGAAGCATTCTACTGTGACACAGATTTTCGCTATTTTTGTTTTTCTGATAACCTTTAAGCCAACACAATATCTAAAACCTTGAACATACAGTCAAATTATTTAGCTGAATACTATTTCCAAAATGAAGAATGAGTTTTCAGTGTCTGTTTATCACTGATCACATGTATAAGTTAGGCCACAAGTATAAATTTGCCGAAGACTGCATGAATGCACGATTAGAGAGCATTATAACAATAAGCTGAAATGCTTCTCTCAGGTTTATAATTTAAAGTGTTGTCAGAGAGTGGGTACATTTCTGCCTCATGGTCACGGCAGCCAGGGGAGAAGTTTGAGATTCTCAGCTGCTGCGAGGTTCCTCTTTAAACAAAAACTCACGCAGCTAGTTGTAGTACAGAGCTTCAAAAGAAAAAAAAGGCTGCATTTGGAGTCATTTAAAACAGGACATGTCTTGTTAGAACATTTAGGAGTTTTAATATGCATACTTCAAATCACTGAAGCTGCACAAATAGAATGAGCAACAAACAAAGCAAAAATTATCAATAAATCACATTAAATATATCAAAGAACTAACAGTTTTTGTTTTTTTTTTTGGACAAATCCAGCACAAAAGTGAATACATTCAAGAAAAAACAATCAGATATTCACAGCCAGAGATGTCAAATACTAAAGATCTCCAACATGGCTGCCACAGGGTGTGTTTCATCACCTGAAAGCCCTCAATACAGGAGACACTGACTGTGGTGGAAAGGGGGTCTTGGTAAAGGCTCTCCCTGCAACATAGTGGGAGAAACCAGCTCACCCTCAACGTCTACATGGCTCAGCAGAGGCCTAAACTGTGGCCCTCTAATGGGCTCACACCACACAAGCTAAATACACAAGCTAACAGGAAAAAAAGAAAAAAAAAGAATAACTCATTTCCAAACAAACCAAACTGAGTCTCAACCTCAGATCAGCGGGAGCAACAGTGAAACCAAACAGCTGCAAAGGGTTTTAAAAAAAAGAAAAGAGGAAGAAAAACAAAAACAAACAAAAACAACAAAGAGAAAAGATAAACAGAAAACATAGGAAGAGAAAGTAAACATTCGCTTTTGTGCACAATCATGCACGTGGGCTAATGCACAAGCATGTATGCACACACACACAAACACACACACAGCTAGAGGTACAGTGAACAAAAGTGCTTCAAGTTGGGGAAGTAAAAGAACTAACCCAGTAGAAATACGTATAAAACCTTAAATATGTTACTTTATGTACAAAAACTAACATGGGCCAATATCTCAGCTATTTCTGTATTAATATTTTCAAGTAGGTATCATTGCTAACTATTAAGGGTTTGCATTGTCATTGTTTTTTTTTTTTTTGTTTGTTTATTTTTTTAGGATAAGAGGTCCTGTGATCTGACTGACCTTGCCGGCAAAGTAATCAATCACTGCTGATTTTTAAATCTCTCCTATCCCACTTTCACCTGGTGCCATCACAAAGGCCCGATGCAACACATGGCCAGTTCTTAATGGGTCAAACAAGGCCTGGGCATCCCACATATTCCAAACGTTTTCCTCTATGCTTCAGTCTGAGAAATAATATACTGAATACCCAACTTTTTGTTGCACCTCTAAATCTTGTAGAAAATATATGCGTGTATATGTATATTACGTCTTTGTTAGCCAAGGAGAAAAAAAATCTGACAAACTGGGCAGAGCTCTGAGGATTTTGATGGTTACTTTGAGGGCCACTTTGAACCAGAAGGAGGGAAGACACATTGGTTCACATAAAGATTTTCTGAGTTATGCACTGCACAACAGGAAAAAAAAAGACATAAAGAGGGGAGGCTGTTCATGTTTTGAAGAGGCACAAGATTCATATGGCTTAGAGGCAAAACACAGACAGTTCGTATGCTCTGAGAGAAAGAGACAAAGTGCAAAAGACCAAGAAGAGTAGAAAGAAATGCTGGGATTTCTAAAGTAGCAGCAAAGAAAAAAACTATACCTTCTGTTCCAAAAGGAGTACAAAACAGAGAAGAAACAGAATTTATTGTTAAAATATAAATAAAACTAAACTAAATTTCCAGATGCTCTATGAGGAAACCCCCAACCGTAACTTTCTTTCAACAATGTATCTGCGAGAAGGCCACTAAAACAGACAAGAGCAAAAAAACAAAAAAAAAAAACACTTTTTGCCTCTAAACCAAGATGAACCAAAAGCCTCTGCAAAGTGCAAATGAAGTAGCGTCTTTCAAGTATGCCACTGTGTAATGTGTGATCACACACACTGCATATACACACAATAATATGCATATATACAATATGTGCATGACACCAAATATTTTATATTATATATTATTTATATATATATATATATATATATATATGTATATATATATATATATATATATACATACATTTGTATATATAGACACACAATGCTCCAATATCTACGAACAATATCATAGTATAAATGGATATGTTATCATAATATGTGTATTTATATGTAGCATTGTTTCATTACCAGACAATGGGATAATACAGTTTGTCATACTACAGTATGACATGTGGACACTTATCTCAGCTTCTTCGTTCTTATAACTTTTTTTGCTCCTTTTCATGTCTCACTTGTTTATGGTGCTGCTGCAAAATGGGACCAGCCACAATCGCAATCAGTCATACACTACATATATCTATATATTCATATACCTATTTATGTCAAGAAAATATTAGGTGCTCCTTTTAATGCTTTTTGGGTGCTGAAAAGTACCAGGAAGGGAGAAATAAAGAAAATTCACATGAGAAAATAGATAAGAACAGAAGGGGACATCAGGTACAAAATCCCACATTACATCAGTCCCACCCTTTACATTTAAAAAGAAGAAGATGATAAAAGCAATATGCTGCTACATAACGGTATTTGTAACTCCCTTTCCCCTTTGCTTCTCACACATCCCTGATTGCTCATTTGGACATTAGCAAAGAAAAGTATGCTTAGCTATAGGCAGAAAAAAAGTATAATAAACTTGACAGGAAAATAAAATGCTAACCAGTAACATCCATCTGCCATCAAACCAAAGCCTCACCAAACCCAGAAGTTAAAACTATGGCAAATAACATTAAAATATTCTAAGTCATCAAAGTTGTTGAATGAGTACAATAAAGAAAAAAAAAGTCCTTTCAGTGAAGTCTTTCTCCGTTCACAAAGTGGTCGCCACATCACCACAATCACTTGTAAGCGTGTTTCGGTGGGGCGGAGGCAGAGTGGGTGGTGGGGAGAAGGGGTTCAAACCCAAATACTCCTCAGCTGTGAAGGAGAACACACAATCTTCAAAGTAACAATGCGACTCCTGTGACGTGATTTGCTCCAACTGCTTACCGCAGTTCATTCGCTCGGTCCGCTTTCACAATGAGCAGGTGGGTGTGTGCACCTGAAGGGGGCCATGAGGTGGAGGTTCGTGGAGGTCTTTTCTTTTTAAAGGGACAGGGCATGGTAGTGATAATGGGAAAGGAGGGTCAGGGTGGTCGATGGTTGTCGCTCCACACAGTTTAATAAAGAGCATTCCAAGGTCAGGAAATAAAAAGAAGAAGCGGGGCTGCAGCGTCACTCCCATCCATTGTCCTTGATCATGTGAGCCAGCTCGATGATGAACTTTCCCTCTTTGTACTTTTGACTGCTCTCAAATGCATGTTCCTGTGAAAAAGCAAGCAGTAAAACCCTTAGAGGCTTATTATTACCATATAATCAATTATATGATTAAGTCTGATACTTATAGTTTTATAATTGAATTTGACTCAGGCTGTGCCACTAAATGAAAAGAAACTTTAACTTTAATTGAGGAAAAGGTCAAGTATGTATAAAATACTGCCATGCTCCTAAATAAGGCATTTAAATTACAATATTGGGGTGTATGTAATAATCGAATACTGGTATACCATATCAGCATGCTACATTAGTATGTTAAGACATTAGATCATAATTTAAAATAATCAATTACAGCCATGTGGTGGCATCAATAAAATAAATGGAATAATTTCAAATATGCTATAATAGGTTAAATTCTGCATGACTGGCCTTTAAAGCAGTTTGTTTTTCCTCAATTTAATCATTAGTTTGTGAAAAAAAGAAAAGTTGAATTTTAAAGTCCCCTTAACTAGCTTTATGAAGAGCTTTCAAGCATATTTTATAGATTTGCATAGGAAACGGGATTGCAGCTGTCAGGCAATGATATCTCCTCCACCCCATAAACATGCATCTGAATGACAGCTGAGCAAATTCTGTAAGAGATGCCAAGATATGGTCGAAAGCTCCGGTAAAGGCAGATAAATCAAACTTGAGCTGTTTCTTGAGAACCCTGTTTGTCTTTCAGTAAGAAAACATAAAGCAATCTTAGATAAGATGGCTTTGTAAGATTTATATAGTTAAATTTACAACTAAGCTGTGTTTCTACCAGATGGAAGATCAAGACTGAGAGGAGTTTAAATGCTTTCAAACTGCTGTATCATTTCTCCCACTTAGAGAAAATGACGTGGTTCCAAAAGGCGAGATATTACTGCAGCATGCAAAAGCTTGTTTTCAATGGTTTTAAGTAAATTATACAGCAAAATCAGAGGAAGGACACATCATATTGATACTGCTGTGAACTTAATATAGGTTGAAATATGAAAAGCCAATGGGACACATATGAGCTCTTATTCATCTGGCCATATTATTATCTGAGAACAGCGGGTGTTAGTGATGCAGGAAGAAACACAAGGACAGAAACTGGTTTCAGCAAAAATCATTTCTTAAAAATGTCTAAAAGCTGCAGACTGACATCACATTTCATTAAGAGCCCTATGGCTTCCAGCACATGTCCCCGTCCTGCTGAGGTTCAGTAGAATCTCGTACATGCACGTCCTTTAGCGCTCCTCAGCCGGCTTTGCCTTGTTCTGCCCTTTGCTCCCGGGGCCTTTTTGTTTTGTCACTGACGTAGCAGCTTTAAGTGAGTACCTGTCTTGTACTTTGTTCAGTTATTTTACATCCTTCTGTCTTTTTAGACAATTACCGGAACAAGCCTCCTCAAAATGGCGTGACATTTAATCACTGTAGACTCTCAGAGGTACCAGTCTGGCTGTCTGCAGCCAACCTTTCAAAACTGTAATTATGTTGCGCGCTAGGATACCACAAGTGCTCAAGGTATGAGCATAAATACAAACCTGAACAAAACTGTCACTGTGGCTTTAATGAGTAGTGCTTTAGTGGGAGCAACTTTGCTCTTTTTACTTGTAAGAACAAAATCTTTCCTTCTTGGAAGCCAGAAAAATCACACAGTTGCACAAGATTGTAAACTCAAGTGATGCCTCAAAAAGGAAAAAAAACTTGGGTGAAAGTTTACAAAGTGACTTACATATTTCCAGCCCAGGGTGGTTTTACAGTTTTCACAGTAGATATCAGCCACAGCGTGTAAACCCGTGAGGAGTACCCGCTCCTCAGCTGGCCCGCAGCCGACATTCACCCTGCGAGGAAGACGGGAAAGAGAGAAAACATCTCAAAGGAAAAGTCTCTGCAATGAGATAAGAAACTCCTAATGGAACAAAACTGGGTGAAACTATTCAGATTCCACAATGTTTTTTTTCCAATGTTTCTCAGCCCCAGAACAAGGGGAACATCTAAACTCTAAAACACTGCCATCCATGTCTCTCCCTTCTCAACACTGCACAGCTGAATAACTTTTAAGCAACATATTCATCTGCTAAACTTAATTTTCCCATCAAATATGTATTTAGCCTCGTCTGTGTGGTTCTTTAAAAACGAGAACCAAACAGTTGCCAGTCTTAACTTTTAGTATAAAAGCAGAAAAAGTTGTTTTTAGATTTAAAAAGAAATGAATCACAACTGTTTCTGCTGAATAGATTGACACATTTGTTTACCAATGCATAAAGGATTCATTTACTTTCTGGTAAATATATCAATAAATAACTGCTATAAAACTAGATTTAAGTCTCATGAAGAGCTGGTTCATGAATAGAAATGTTATTATTAATGTTTAACAAGTATAATGTGTATGTAGATGTTTTTGGACCTTAAAAACAACCATGTTTTCAGTTCCTTTACTTCCATTCATTTATAATTAACATTAATTAAAAAAAAAAGTTTTGGATGATGTAAAAAAGTGTTTAAGTGCTGGTTTTAAACTTGCTGCGGGAGAATTTGTGGGCAGTCTGTTGCCACTCTGTTCACACAAATGATGAACTTCTGTGCAAATCTGGTAAATAATTTCAGCTGCACCAACGCACAGGTGAAAAGCAGTTGTGCAGCATTGTCCTCTCCACTGCAGCCACCAATACGTGAATCCTCACTGGCTTTCAACACGCAAACACGGCGGTATCTAGCATACAGAGTCGCCTGTAGCTCATATTGTGGTGGGGCGGACTAATGGCTTCATCAGTTTGTTACGGTGACAAATTTCAGACTCTTGTGACTTTTATTTTGTTGTTGTTTCTCAACATTACAGCCCTTTATAGTGATAAATAGGACCATATCATGCTTCCAAAAAACCAAAGATATTAACAAGTAAAGTGTTCTTTTGTTGTGCAAAACATTCCAATGATTGATACATAAAATATACATACAATACATAAAATATACATACAACATTTCACTTCTGAACAGTGATGCTTTTTTTGTTTCTTAATTACTACTAGAAAACAGCTCTTAAATAGGTGTGGAAGTGTTATGCTTAACATTAGATATTATAAAAACATTTACATGGATTATCTACATTGGACATTGACAAGATGAAAAAGAATAAAGCTCTTCTTTAGGAGTTACTTCCTCCATGGGATACAATGAAGGTCTATTTATGCTCTACGTAAAGACGCATACGGACCGTTCTGTTTATCTCCTGCATCCTTTTAATGCACAATTTGGTCCATTTTCAGAGGGCTTGTGAATGTGTCCCTGTAGCCCACCACTGTCTTTCTGAGAATGTACATTATCATGTACAATTTTTAGTCGCCTGAGTTTATTGATTTCTTGTTCATACTGGATAAAAGTTAGCGAGCTATGTCATTTTAATCTTTGCCTGGTCAGCAACAACGTACACTCATACTTACACTGAATTAAAGAGATAGGCTCTTCCTTGACTGCCTTGAAATGACTGAAACAAAGAGAGAGAGAAATTCTGTAAGTTGACATTCAACAACAGCACAACACTTCTGAGTGCAGGAATGTCAGCAAATGATGCCCCAAGGGGCTTTTCTCCCAGTAACTGCTGTGCATACTTGCTCTTCCACCTTGTCAAGGTTTCCGCTCACAAGGGTGGCTAGAGATAAAAAATAAAATGAGACACTGAGGGATGAGCGAGTACACTTCAGAAAGCACGTCTGTAATCTTTTCTTGTTTTGAGAACAAGCTGTTATGCAAGAGCAGGAAAAATAAATTCAATCTTTTCTTAACAATTTTATATTTTCTGCTAAATATGTTAAGGTTATTTCTGCAAGGGGCTCTCTTCAAGAGAAGACTGGTGTGCAATGAGGAAAAAGCTGAAAGAGTGTTTGCAATAAACTTATGTAAAGTCCAGATAAACATCTAATAAAAGTCACATTTTTTCCTGCATGAGTTTTAAACTCTCACTGTGGACATGTAGCATTGCAGATGCAGTTTTTTGTGCATCTGTGGAACAACAAAGCAGCAAAATGACGAGAACTGCATGAACTCTTGGTATAGAATTATAAAAACAGCTGATTAGGACTGATTTAATGACACAAAGCATGAGCAAGTGAGCACATGATGACAACCGGTTTGTTCTGGTACATGGAGTTCAGTTATATTACAAAGGTATTCAGTGGAATTTTCTTCTAAACAAATATGTTATTCACATAGAAATGAATAGTGGGTCATCGATACACAACAAACGTAATGCATCAGCGTCTTTGTGGGGCTGCAGCTAAAATGTCTCCACAGAGTTGCCTACAGATGCTTTTGTAGGTGGACAAAGGCTGCAGAAAAGTAATCAACACATGTCAGCAATGTGTTCTCTTTACCTATGTATTTAAAAATACAAACAATGTTCCTAAAAATAAAAACACACTGCAACTAGTTGCCTTCATAAGACACTTTTATGAAGAGTTTAAACCATAAATTTAATTAAATAATGAAAAGTAAATTAATGAAAGTCATATAGATCGAGGGACAGGGTTTTTATGCAGCAAGTTGCACCTGGTTTGTGTTGTACAAACATGTAGTTAATTACTAGCCTGCAGGTTATTTGAAATAATTAGATTAAATTTACTGCAGCCAAAAAAAGCTATTGAATATAGTAGGACCACTGCAGCAGAGTGGACAAAGAGACTCCAAAAACACATAAAATATCATAAAACAACATGGAGGAATTAATAGAAGAGTCCAGAAAATATCAACTTGAGTGATGGCAGCAAAAAATAGACAGACCTGAAATTAAATATGCTAAAAGGCCAAAGTAGAATATGTTCTTTGAGAGTTTTCATTTCAAAATAAGATATTTGCTCAGATTTAGGAAAAATTCCCGACTATAAACAGGAAAATAAATTATTTCATCATTTGTGAGGCGCCTATTGTACTTTTCAAAACAGTTTTACCATATTATGCCCCAAACCAATAAAAAACATGACAATGACCACCAAAACATTCACTTCTCAGGTTTATCTGAAACAAGAATCACAAATTAGCCAAACCTTAAGCTTTTATAGCAGCTTTGTCTTAATATTTTATCAATATCTTACTTAGAAAGCCATTAGTCTAAACATGCTTTATATAAAAGTGCACTTCTCTCTTTAGCCATGAATGAAAGGAACAAACATGTTGCATCCAGTTCAACAGCAATAAATACTGGTGGGCCAAAAAAAACTTTTAAGCATGATGTTTTGATGACTTTAGAAGGTTAAATAAAACTCTTCTCCTCCAGGCTGCCTATTTCTGAGGCCACACATGACGTTGTGGTATAATAATGTAAACAGAGAGCAGCAAAGCCATCACAGTGGGTGACGACAGAACCGGCCAAGCTTTTATCCTCGCGTCCTGTCATCCTCCGCCAGCAGACAGGCCTCAATCGGCTTTCCTTTTTCCATTGCAAATGAGTGCGGCACATACATTTGTTGCTGCAGCTGAAAGTGCTGAGCTAATAGCGCCTGATAGGAGCCCTAGCTGCCTCCTGCGATGACCACAGCTGCAGCCACCACTGAGGCTCCAGGGACAATTTTTAACTGCCCAACAATTGTCAAAACAGTTTGATTTCAAATAAGAGCTTGGCTTGAAACCACTTTGAGGGAGAGAAAAAGGAGATTCTCAGATCTTCCTTTTAGATCTTACAGTTTTTTTGTTGTCTTTAAAGTCCGGAGCCAGAAGACATGCGACCTTTAGCAGCACGGGGGAACTAGGTCAGTCCCTGTGGAGTCGACAACAAGACTTCAACAGTGTTGAGACCAGGGAGGGGTTGCTCCATTTGACACTGGCTGGGTGTCATATCTGTGCTTTACTGTGGCTCAGACATCAACTTAACCACTGGCAAAAAAAGGGCCGGCTCCGTCTCTTACTGCTCTTATCTGTTTCTCACAGTCTATTTTTACTTTGGCAGCATTTCCTCTCTTACTCATGGAGCTGTAAGCTTCACTGGAAATCACTCAGGTAGAACATAAGCAACAGAAAACTCCTAAAAGAATGGCAAAAAAAATGAATCTGAATCACACTTTGAATGCAAACAACAGCCCAGGAGATTTTGGGACGGCATTACAACCCTCCAGACCTCCAGCAATCCTATTAAAGAGCCCAACTAGATCCTTCAGGGATTGTCTTCCAAAAATGTAGCAAGGATCAGACGGAGGCTAGAAGTAGTCCCAAAACGTTTCCCCTTTTCTTTTTTTAAAACTGCTTAATAAAACACGAGCAAACTGGAGAGTAGTTACTGAGCTTATTTCCTCAAGCTGCTGCAACTGCACTTGTTTTAAAATGCTTGCTCCCTGGAAATGAATTCTACAAAGTAAATCTCAAAATCCCTGAATCCTCTTGACCACATGGGACTTAAAGGAACAATACCTCGCTCAGAGAAATCCACTTCTTCAGCCAAACACAAAACACAAATCCACTGTGAGAGGCAGAATGCTTCAGCTCCAGAGGCCAGAGCGTGGCGCTTTTATTTTTCCTTCTAGTATATAATAGTTTATCAGAACAAGTTGTGATGAAAGGATTAACTCAGAGCCATTAAGAAACCTGCTGAGGTTTACTTTTACCATCTGCCCCAACAGATGCTGACTGTTGTAGGTGAGGGTTCATCTCCAACTTAAACCTATCTTGCTAAACCCCATAGCTTTATTTGAATTCAGTTAAGAAGTAATATCCTCTGAGATTATATGTCTGATATTTTTACAGGAAGTGTAACATGTTGTCTGACATTTAAACATAATAATAACAACAAGAAAAAGCCTGACCTGTTCAGTTTTGCAGTGGTATAGATTGTGGAAGGATAAACAAATAAAAAACTCAATGACAACTAAATATAGGTCTTTGAGTTGTGGAAACAAACTTAAGTGCAGCAAATACACTTGTTACCTTATTCAGTATCACATAATCACATGGCAGCAACTCAACACATCTGGTCATGTAGACATGGTCAAGATGACTTTCTGAAGTTCAAACCGAGCATCAGAATGAGGAAGAAAAGAGATTTAAGTAACTTTGAATGTGGCATGGTTGTTGGTCTGAGTATTTTAGAAACTGCTGATCTACTGGGATTTTCACACACAACCATCTCTAGAGTTTACAGAGAATGGTCTGAAGAAGAAAAAATATCCAGTGAGCAGCAGTTGTCTGGAAGCAGATGGGCTACAGCAGCAGAAGACCACACCAGGAGCCTCCTGTCAGCTAAGAACAGGAAACTGAGGCTACAATTCACACACACTCACCAACACTGGACAATAGAAGATGGAGAAACATTGCTGGTCTGATGAGTCTCCATTTCAGCTCCACATTCAGATGCTGGGCTCAGAATTTAGTAGAAATATGAAAGCATGAACCCACACTGTCCTGGATCAATGGTTCAGGCTGGTGTAATGGTGGGAGGATAATTTTTTGCCCCACTTTGGGCCCCTTAGTACCAACGAGGTCTGGTTTAACCACCACAGCCTACCTGAGTATTGTTGCTGACCATGTTCATCCCTTTATGACCACAATGTAGCATCTCCTGATGCTACTTCCAGCAGGATAATGCACCATGTCACAAAGCTCAGATCATCTCCAGCTGCTTTCTAGAACATGACGATGAGTTCACTGGACTCCAACGTCCTCCACAATCACCAGATCTCAATCCAACAGAGCAGCTTTGGGATGTGGTGGAACAAGAAATTCTCATCGTGGATGTGAAGCAACTGTGTGATGCCGTCAATATGGAGCAAAATCTCCGAGGAATGTTTCCAACACCTTGTTCAATCTACGCGACCAAGACTTAAGGTAGTTCTAAAGGAAAAAGATGGTCCAACCAGGTAAGATCTGGTAGATCAAGGTAGATCTGATAAAAACACGAGGGACTGCCTTTAAGAAGTGTCCCATACTTCCAGGAGTTCAGGAAACCTATGTATAAAAATCAGTTTTATACCACACTAAAATAATTTTGAAGAGCATGGTGACCCTGTGCCAGGGTGTGACCCTAGCACACTTATTTTCCATTTAATTGATCCAGGCACTGCTGTTGATTTGCATTCTGATTTGTATTAAAAATGTCCAGATAAGGTTTTGTCAAAAGCTGCAGCCGCTTGGTATTAGGAACAAGAAAAATGCATCCACCTACTACTAAAGCTGCATTTTACATTGAAAATTGGAAATAATATCACAGTGTTCATCCTATTAAACATCTACTCAAATTTAATCACAACTGGAGGATAAATCATTCAGCTATAAACACGTGATCTAATCCTTAGAAAATTCATTCTGACCAGTTTAACCTCAACTTCAGGTCAGTGTTTTCCCGATTCTAGTCAATCAATTCTAATTGATTCAAAAATCAATTAGACACCTGCAGCTGATTCAGAACTCTGCTGCTCGAGTCCTCACTAAGACCAAGAAAGTGGATCACATCAGTCCAGCTCTGAGGTCTTTACACTGGCTGCCTGTTCGTCAGAGAATAGACTTTAAAGTTCTGCTGCTGGTCTATAAAGCTCTGAATGGTTTAGGACCAAAATACATCAGAGACCTCTTGACCCAGTATGAACCTACCAGAACCCTCAGGTCATCTGGATCCAGTTTCTTATCAGTTCCCAGAGTCAGAACCAGACATGGAGAAACTGCATTCAGCTTCTATGCTCCACATGTCTGGAACAAACTTCCAGAAAGTCTCAGATCAGCTGAAACACTCAGTTTATTTAAATCCAGGTTAAAGACCCACCTGTTCTCTGCTTCATTTCAAAAGTTCTTACTAGGAGTCCAGATCTGCATCTGGTTCTTTTAAGCTTTAGTTTTTAAATTTGATCATATTTTAATACTGTCTTTACCCAATGTTCTTTCTCTTTTCCTTTCTCTTTTGTTTTTGATGTTAAATGATGCTTCTTCTGTAAAGCCCTTTGAATCATCCTGTCGTTGAAATATCACCATGAACAGAACAATCCAAATGACCTACTCCAGAAAGCTGTTTTTGGCAGTACAATTAAAATTCCAACATCAGCCTGATAAAGTTTGGTTCTTTAAAGGCAAAACATGTGAATTTGACCCCTCTTTTAATGCACGTTGTTTAATCTTAAAAACAGAGGTAAAGGCAGTAAGCTACAGTGACTAAACTACTTTGGGAAGCACTCGATTTAACTGATGATGCAACGTTTTACTATAACTCTGACATCATAAGGCAAATCAATTCAACTCAGATGCTGGTGTAGCTACAAAGCAATGAAATAAAACCCTCCTGATGTTGAACACACTTAGTTTAATTACAATATTAAAAATATAGTAGAAGAGAAGGAACATTATATCTAGTTTTCTTTCACAGTCAGGCTCTTGGCGAACTTCCAGGTACATGTGGGGCTCAAATAGAGCTACGTCCATTAATGGTGATAAATGAAAAGTGTGATCAATCCCACAGAGGGGCTTCCATCAGCCTTATGGGTGGGACGGAGCCAAGGAGGTAAATAAACACTCAGCCTCCTCCTCAGTATGCAGTGAGCATCATCCCGCTCCAGGACCACGTTCACACTGCAGGCCTGTAAGCTCTGCTCTCAACTGCTGCTCTGATTTCACGATGATGCTCATATCTGCTGCAAGTTGTAACCCATATCTAATAATATGAACTGGCAGCCACCCTGAAAAGATGCAACATGCTCAGGATGACAGTAACAACACTTGTTGGGTTTTGTGAATACGCCGACAGTGTTGACTAAAAAAAAGGCAAAAACAAAGGAACTAATAAGAAATCAGGTTTTTCTTTGTTGTTTGTCGGATTTAAAGTTTAGAAAACTTTGAATGAATAAATAACTAAACTATATATACAGTTTTCTGCACTAAAGTCAGTACATTTTAATAAGTAGAACTGGGTTATAAACTCTCAAATCGTCTCATCTCTTCCCATATTTATTTAATAGCTGAGAGGACGTAAAGAAGAAGGAGGAAGAAGAGGAGGAAGAAGGAGGGCCACTGTGCCTTTCATACTTCCTTCTGGCCCGTGTGCTTGGGTTAATCCTTTTATTTGGGCTGCTCCATCTGCATCTTTGTTTGTTGGCTGGCATGCATCAAAGACAAGAGTATATAACCTCAGGGAGGGGAAACCGTTTTTATTCATTATTTATTTTCATGTTTTATAGTTGATTCAGGAGATTTCCAACTCAAACTGCACCGTGGAGAGAAATCTGTGAGAACCTGTAGAGCTCATCCAACAATCCCGACAATTAGCTTGTCTAACTCCGTTCATAAAAAAATGGGTGGTGGACCGCGGTGCTTTCATTTAGGATGGAAATCAAACAAGGCGAGCAGGCTTTGGCAGCATGTAGTGGAAAACACCAGACTACGGTGTCATCCTCTCCTAAGTAACGTAATCGGCTTAGAAGGATTGATGCTGAGGACTGGTGATGCTGCAGGACTACTGAATGCACATATGCCAGCAAGGTGTGGCAGAGAAAAGAGAATTAATAGATCCGTAAGGAGTGAGGTCAAATCAAAATTTAAATGTTAATATGGGCAATTTCCATTTTATAATATAAAAGATATTTTCAGATTTTAAAATGTTAGAATAGTTAGTGATGCAAATGTGAGAATGGACTCTTTCCACTGTTTTAAAGTGTAACTAGAATAACTCAGAGAGTGCAGACCTCCGCTAAACCAATGCAATTATTTATTTATTTTTTAAGTTAGAAGCTGTAAAGGCAAAATTATCCCCACTCCTCATAGTAAAGAAACCTTTAAAAAGTTCCTGGATTCCGGTCATGATGCCCCCCCCCCCCAAAAAAAATCTAATCACTTGTTTCTTATTCTATTTCTGAGATTTCCTAAGAAATTATTCAAAATCCGTCCTTTGAGATATGTTGATAGAGACAGAAAGACAAACCAACACTGCTGGATACATGACCTCTGGCTTGGCGAAGGTAAAAATCCCAACATTTTGGGGTTACGACTAAGGGTTGACCAAAAGAACCCAGAGGACATCAAATATAGAAATTGGTGAATTTATAATTGCCATGCATATTTATTACCTGCGCCAAGGCGGGTGTCATGTATTTGGTGGCACTGGTTTGTCTGTTTGTTCGTACATGCATGCTAACAAATGCAGCATCCATATTTACCTCCGTAAACCCAGTGTGCTGCATGTCACGTAAGCCTCTTTGTATGCAGGTCACTTCAGGGCCGTTTACAGTTCACACTGAAGTGTGATTGAGGTCGCGTTTGAATGATGATGTAAACAACCACGTAAAAAATTCGATTTTAAAATTAGCACCTGAACAGTGAATGTAGTCATAGCTGGAGGGACATCTGGATAAGATGAGCGGTTGGAGATTATGCAAAAAATAATCTGTATTTTCTTAGCTAATGTTGGTAAGTATCCACAAAAATCAAAGAGCAAGCAGAAAGCAACCCACACGTCAGCAGCAATTATTTCATTATGATTATTAACCTTTTTATGCATGAATTATTTATTCCTTTCAATGTCCTAATTATATTTTACTTTTTATTTTAAACATATTAATTAAAAATATTTATATGATAGTGTCATATTTCTCTAATCTAAATATTATTAAAAATATAGCAGTTTAATTTTCTTTTCCCTTTTTATCACTGAGGCAAATTTGGCAATAACTAATTACATACATACATATATACATATATATATATATATTTATACACATACACACACACACACACACACATATATATATATATATATATATATAGGTATATATATATACATACCTATATATATATACCTTGAGGGTGGTGGCCTTTCTGTGTGGAGTTTGCATGTTCTCCCCGTGTATGCGTGGGTTCTCTCCGGGTTCTCCGGCTTCCTCCCACCGTCCAAAGACATGCATGTTAGGTTAATTGGACACTCTAAGTTCTCCCTAGGAGTGAGTGTGCGTGTGAATGGTTGTTTGTCTTTATCTGTGTTGGCCCTGCGACCGACTGGTGACCTGTCCAGGTATATATATATATATATATATATATATATATATATATATATATATATATATATATACTGTATATATATATGCACCCTTCAAACCTGAGACAACTGGAGCAGTTTGCTCATGAGGGGTGGGCCAAAATACCTGTTGAGAGGTGCAGAAGTCTCAATGACAGTTACAGGAATCGATTGATTGCAGTGATTGCCTCAAAAGGTTGTGCAACAAAATATTAAGTTAAGGGTACCATTGTTGTTGTCCAGGCCTGTTTCATGAGTTTATTTTTCAAATAATTCTGTTGAAGCATGGTTGAAAAGCAATGTCTGACCTTCGATGGTTAAATTTCATAGAATTTTTATTTATTATTACTTTTGACAGATACAAGTTATTTTTGTGACCATTGTGAATTTTTCTTCCATTAATTGAAGGGTACCAACAATTTTGTCCGTGTGTGTGTATACATTATATATATATATATATATATATAAACCGTTGAAGATGGTGCCGAGGGTGGCTGCTGCATCTCAAGCTCTCTCCCCTAACATTATTTTTTTTTCCTTATTTAGTCTCCACTTAGTCTTTTATTATTCTTTTTTCTCTTAGTTATTCAACCTGCTATAGTAAGCCCTATCATACAATATGATAGAGATAATTACTATGCATCATGATTTAGGTAAGTTTCTCTAAAATTAAAGTAAAACTAAAACAATGTTATTGAAGCAGGTTTCTAAGGTGTTTTCTCCAGGAGTTTGTCTTTGCAAACTATTCCCTCACATCTCTGTGGAAAACTCCTGGTGGTTCCAAATACATTGAAAAGATAAAAGCATACAAAGTTTAGACTGCAAAGGGTATACATGACAGATATATGACATCTATATCTATATCTAATATGAGGTTTTTATGGCTTTTCATTTCAAAATGGCAGGAATTAAATCCAGTTTCTGTGAAGTTATTTTGATTAAAATCTGGTGTCTGAAACTTCATTTTAATGCAAAAATCTCAGTTTGTTGCAGTGTCGGATCTCTTTCACCTTCTTATGTCCTTTTACCTAATATGTGAGTTAAAAACGTATTGGCATAAGAATTGATGCTACTGGAGAAAGACAGACTTTCCGAAGAAGATCTCTATGTGAAATCCAATTATTACCAAAGTGGATTGTTTAGATTAATGAGGTCATATGTCAACAGTCACTTTAGTCCAGTAAACAAGACAACACACCCCGTAGACAGTTCCCTCTTCCCTGCAAAGGTTTTTACAGACGAACCGGATCCAGATAAGCCTTCTTATCCTTTCAAATCAAGGTCAGGGGTTAAAATCAGAGAGCATGAATTTAGCAGCTTTCACTTGAAACTGTGCAGACCTGCTGTCTAATCATGTTCCATGCAACTCCACACGGAGGCGGAGAAGAACGAAAATACAGAAAAATGTAGCTGGAAATGAAAATGTTTTGTTTTTAGTTGTTTTGTTCTGCAAAAACTCCAATCGTTTAATTTTGTTATTAAGTTTGACTGAAAAGGCAAATATTCATTGTTGAGACGTTCAACTTGCTCTAAATTTTCTGCTCCATAGCCTTTGATTTCATCCAGTCGATGGTTTGGTTTCCACCGGGTGCGCCGCAGCGCGTATCAGAAGAGTCCCAGGAGCGTCCCAGGAGCACCTTGTGGCGGCTCTCTGCTAAATTTATGCGCCAGATCTGTTTTCTGACGGCACACACCCAGAATAAATCAATTTCTGTAGTTTAGATAGGAAATCAGACATGGAAGCAGTGTAAAAACTTCTGGTATTTTTCAAAATAAAAGCCCCCGTGCACATTTGCACTGCTGAACCATAAAAACATTACGTGTTTAACCGGTCAAGGGGTGTCAGTGTTTTGTTTTTTTTATCATGGACAATGAGACGTTTATCCTGGAAGTGGAGAATCTCAAGATTCTCCAATTCTCCTGTGATTTTGTGATCTCGCGGATCCAACTAGGCGGACTGCACTTGCAGCGCTCCACATCTGACACGCTTCTGGTGCTGACTGACGCGCCTTGGAGGTCGGAATAAAACCGTGGCACGCTAAATATAGCAACAAAGTTGCTAAGTTGGCAACACTGTGCACACCTGGGTGCATTGTTGCAACGTTTCACTGCCTGGCCTGGCGTTTCCGGTCCTCTGCGTTTTCATTCTACTGTTTTGTAAAAAAAGTAAAAATGTTTGCATTTTGCATGGAAACATTGTCGTGTAAACAAAGCCTAATTATCAGTGTATGTGTAACTGGTAAAGAGTAAATGAAGAACACAGCACAAAAAAAAAAAAAAAGAGAAAGTTTCAGGTTCACCTAAAAAAAAAACACTTCTAGGATGAATGGGAATATTTTTTTGGAATGATGCAGCTGTAGCTCTAAATATTTATCAAATCATAAATGAGAACATCATCTGCAAAAGTCAACTCTGACAATGTGAAGCAGAATAAAATAAATGCAGACATCAGGCAGGATCTAAAAAAAGTCCATTTTGGCACAACCTGTTCTCAAAGTTTATGAATTTAGATTTTAAAGGTTTAACAAATTAACTTAAATTGTTTCAGCTCTGGTCACGACTATAACCCTTCAGAGGAACTTGGGCTGATGCGGCATTTGGTCATATAAATGAAGATACAAATTTAGTTTAAAACTTATAATAAAAGGGACGTGCAAGGAAATACAGATTTTCCAACAATTTCAGGGGTATAAAAATCCAGAGGAAGTCGATCCCTAATGACACATGAGACTAGCGCATTGACAGTCAATTGTTTTATTCTAATTGAGAAAATAAGTTTATATTTAAAATAAATACCAGGTCAACACAGCTGAAAAGTGGACAAAGAATGTTTATCCTGGATTCTGAGCACTGCTGGCAGAAAAATCCATTACCACAATTTTCATCTACAGCACATGATTGAATGTGACATTATTTATTCATTATTATTTATTATCTTCAGGATGAAAGGACCTTTTTGCATTAAACTGGAAGTAGAGAAATTGTACAAGACAGTACATCATGAAGGCATCTTTTCATTACAGATTTCATTTTTGTACATTAGCATGTTTTTATGTACCCAGTTGGTTCCTACATGCTTGATTTGTTTTTCCAGTGTTGCAGGTACACATTTCAGGACACTTAACATTGTCCTGCTGGTTTATAGGAGAGCTTTTCTGGGCTTTGTTTGACTCTACATATTTGATCTTTCACTAAACTTCAACATTAGTAATCATATTAAATCTTCTCTAGTCTGATGTTAACGAACATGACTAAATATTTGACTGAGGTTTTAATTAGACATCGTGGATTTTTTAAAATGTGATTTCTAGAAATGAAACAGAAGTTTAATAAATTCTTGTGTAGAGATTAAGAAGAGATCAGTTTACATGCAAATCAACACTATGGGAACTCCCTGAAACCATCTAGTTTTTCTACCAGTTTGAAGTTCACTGGTTTTACTGGTTTCCCAGCATTCTTGCTCCAGTGTCAGCTCTGAAAGACCAGAGTAAAAAATGTGGCGTGACTCTGATAAAAGCTAACATGCGACTAACAGCCTTTAACATTTCCAGCCTCTCCCACGCTGACCTCGGGAGCACAGACGCCTGCGCTCATAAATATGGTGCTCATCTAATTATTTGTCCCTTCGAAGGTAACAGCTCATAAGTCATCAGCGTCACACTGGAGACATGAAGAAGAAATACTGGTAAGAAATGAAGTACAGCTGCAAAGGGAAGCCGGGTTTGGAGATTAATCACGTTGTGAAGGTCATGATTTCATAGACCTGCAAAGAAATATTTTAAATTAATCATCATTTTACAAACTAGAAAATCAAGTCCTGCAGCGATTGTTTGAGAGAGCAATACAGCAGATAAATGGCTCAAAGCCAAATTATTTATGTACAAAATCATACATGAATGAATCTCTCAAGCACCTAGAAGTGCATCTGCACCACAAAGGTCTCTCAGTACATTACAGCATTTGCAACTATATCTCGCTGCTTCAGAAATCTAGAAAAACAACATTTACAAGCCAACCCTTTAGCAGCTGACCTCCAGTTTTGGCACATGCGTAACTGTGGATGTTTCCAGTCTGCTCCATCACAGACAACAGCTTGTCTCATTTGTTCCCTTTTTACGGTCTCTGCTGCACAGAGTCCAGACCATGTGGCTTCAAAAGAAAGTGAACATGGTGAAGTGACCTGCTTCTGTGCAGCTGATCAGAGGAGTGAAACAGCATTCAGCAACACCTCCTGGTCCTCAACGGTTCTAATTATCCCACCTGATCAACAGCTGGCAATTGTTCGTTTCCAGGGGTGTCCAGTGGTCCTTACGGGGCCACAGCCCTGCAGGTTTTAGATGTTTCCCTGCTTCAACCCACCTGATTCAAATTAAATGGGGTTTTCTCAACGGCTTGTTGTAAAGTGCTGCCCAAACATGTTAAGCCAATAATCTGATTCAGGAGTGCTGCAGCAGGAGGTATCCAAAACCTGCAGGAACGCAGCCCTCGAGGACCGAACCATACCGCTGAGGACCACTAGGCCAAATATCTCTAACAGTGGGTAAACTTCTTCCATACTGTGTTGCCGTCTGGGTTCACTCCTTTTGTTCAGTGTTGAGGTTTCATTTGGCAAAAACCATTTCTCATTAGCATTTTATTTACATAATTTTAAAACTGGTGTTTGCTCCTGTTTTGATCCACATATTTTGCTTTGGTTTTACAGTTTTCACGGTTTCTCTGTTTTTGAAGACAGAAATTCTCCTTTTTCTGAAACCTGTTCCTTGTAACTGCAAGGTTACACAAAATAAGTTTCATTATTTCTATTATTGGTGTTTACTTCTGTTTGCAGACTCTCAATGTAAGTGAACTTCCCTGTTTGCAGACCAGATGTCGTGATCCAAAGGAGAAAAAAAAAGTGTTTTTCAGCTTTTTTTCTTTTGTTTTCTTGTTCTGAATTTGAATCATGCTGCAGCAAACTTGTCTCTTCCCACATCATCTGTAAACTGGAGGACATGTGCATACCCAGCACATGTAAAACTCTTCCTTGCTCTCCATTTTCTCCCCCTTTGGATTCACTTAAAATTTTATGCAGCAACAATTTAATTTCCCAAACAGGATCAAATAAAACTTCCCTGTATAAAACACCTTCCAGAAGCTCCGTCACAGCATTTGGTGGAGCAATAAATCCTCATTTACCTGACATGGCTCTTGACAGGTTAAGTGAGGTGCTGATAAACAAGGTAAGGCTCTCTCTTTGGTCAGAGACACCACTTTTATAATAAACAATGGACTTAAGCGATTAAAACCAAAAAGTTAGCATCATGGGACGTCTGATCCTGCAGAAAGCAGCAACGCAGTCTGGTGGCAGAGCTGTTTACGGAGTCTGTCTCCCTGCTTGCACTAACACATGGTGAGTTTCCAAGTCTCTGAACCACAGGAGGCAAATGGATTTTGACATGGAGATGGCAAGCGCACAGATTGATCATCTTTGCCATTTGAATAATCAGCTTAGTGCATGGCGAGAGAGCAGCACACAGGGAGCACACTGTCACTCTCTTATTATAACTCATAAAAGGTCACTGCTTCAGTCACCACAGCTCTGGTTCATCCAATAGTTTACACACTTTACTCAGACTTTCCTCCCCAGCTACTGATTCACAATCAAAATTAAAAGCAGGATTATATGTTTTGTTTTATTATTATTTATTATGTCACTCTGATACCCAGGAATCCTGTAATAAACGGAGTTGGGTCAGAGCAAAGGGACCTAAGAGGCGCAGCTTGTTCTCAGTTATTTTGTATTTCACTCAGGTTCCGCTTTGCTGTTTTTCTGTTTTCTGATTAATGGCCCGGCCTGACAGGATAATTTCATTTTGAGGAAATGGGCTGAATCTTCAGCGCCGCCCCGTGTGATCCGAATGTGGAATTAGTTTGTTTTCTACCTGGTGAGATTGATCATTAATGAAGACTGGATACAGGAGGATTGATGTGCAGCGACAGACCAATTTACAGTTGTTTATGATGACTGAACGTTACTCAGTTTATTTATATAATTATTTTTTAGGAACAATGTTGAATAAGAGCTCCACATGAGCTTTATAGTGGAGCAGCTGTGCTATGAGGCAGGATCATATATTTTTATGGAACAACAAGGGCTTACAGAAGAATAACGAAATGCCAGTTGTACCACTTTCTGCCAGCCGATGTGCTGTTTACACCCTTTTCTGTCCACAAGGAAGCTGTGACAGTTTAGATGTAAAGTGTATAAACTGAAAAAAATCCACAGATGCTGTGTACAAAGTAAACCGCATAAACCCATATTTTATTCCCAACAGAACACAAACAACATATCAGATGAGAGACTCTGCCTCTCTGACATGCTCCTTTCATTCCCAGCCATGTTACTGACCTGTTGCCAGTTAACCTAATTAGTTTTTAAATGTTCCTCCAGTTGTTTTTTTTATAACTATTACTTTTGCAACCTATTTTTCCCGCTCATTTGACCAGGTAGCCCCTTTTGTTGCCCCTGTTCCAACTTTTTAGAGACGTGTTGCTGCCATCAAATTAAAAATGAGCTCATATTGTCCATAAAACGATAAAATGTCTCAGTTTCAACATCTGATATGTTGTTTATGTTCTTTTAGGAATAACATAGGGGTTCATGAGATATGCTAATGATTTCATTCGGTTTTTATTTACATTTTACACAGCGCCCCAACTTCTTTGGACCTGAGGTAGGTTGCATAAAGCAGCTGGTCCAGCCAACCGCTCATGAAAAATAAACTGTTAGGAATGATAAACTAGATGGTGAGAACAGTGAAGAAATCATACTGCAGACAATATAAGAATATATTTATTGGCAAAAGCATGCACCTTATTACAGCTGCAAAAACCTACTTTACGAGAATTGTGTGTGTATTGATGTTCTTAGACCTCTTACCCTCTGCATGATTCATATTTCCTACTCATAAGCTCTTTGTTTACCATGACAACTCCTCCAGACCGAGCAAATCTCTAGCTTCTTCTCCACTGATTAACATACTTTCTTCAGATAAAAACTCCAGCAGGGAGAAGGATAGGATTTGAGTCCATATATACCGGTTTTTACCTCATTAGGGGTATTTTTTATATATTTTTTTATATTATTAGCCTAACTTAATTTATAACTCTAAATTAAGTTATGCTGGCAGTACTGAACCAACAGTTCAACACTTTTCCTTTAATTTGCATCCATGTAAATATAAATATGTGCACAACTCCAGCAGCGCCAAGATGACATTCTCTTCTCCTTTCTCATAAGCTGACAGGATGTTTAACCGTAAACATATCTTATATCAATTCCACATCCTGCACCACAACCTTAAAAATAATATATTTATCTGGGAGGAGGCAGGAAGGTAGCTGAGCTGAAATCTGTTTACAGGTGAATGATCAAAGTTACAGTCAGCTCCAAGCCGGCTAACATGAATGCAGCTCCAAGAAAACAGGTCTTACTTTTAATTTTGTCTTATAGTTTTTCAAATATGTCTGAGGTTATCAAAGAAGAGAGGACAGGCATCCGGTCCATTAATTGCAAAAGTAACTTTGAAGGAACTAGAAATGTTAATGGGGTTTTCATTTTACTTGAAAAACAATAAAAACCATCATGACTCATCTTGCTGTCACATACATTTGCACATTTTAATTTTGCATCCAATAAAATTATTCTAGCAGACTTTGAATTTGAGCAAATCTAATGCAAACTGATGCTGTGCTTTTGGGAAGAAAGAAAATGTTTAAACATGCAGAAGCAAACAGGGCTAGGCTAGCACCTACATGGGAATTAGGTGCATTTTAAAAAGATTGCGACATATTCTTTAAAGCATGATGGTCCTTGTGGTGGTAAAGGGCACTGTCTGGCCTGTTGGAGTTTATTGAGGTTAGCTTATCTATCTGCTCTCACTGCACATGTTTGGAAACAGTACAGATAAAAAACTGTGACAGTAACCTACATTTGCTTTTTCTGCTGCATCACACTATCTACAGTTATTAATAGCTCTATGGAAAAGGCCACACTCACAGCTGATGAGTGTATTTCAAGTACATTACATGCTGGTGTTATTTTTCTCCAGCAGGCTATCGTGATGACACCAAATGTGGATGTGAGACAGCTGCCAATCCCCTGGAGCTTTTTTCCATCTTTAGAAATACTGATAGACCAGCTGAAGTGGGGGGTGGGGGGCTTTATTTGGTGTGAAGTGATGCTAAGCTGCCCGTACCTTTGAGATGAGCTCGTCGTGGTTGGCCAGATGTGCCCGGCAGTGGATGCAACTGTATGTGCGGTGGCAGGATGGCAGGTAAGCCTGGAAGGTCTTAGACTTGGTCATCTTCACCATGTCAGTGGGGCAGGGCTCCTCACTGGTGTCAGGGCTGGCACTGGAAGAGTTGCAGCTCTGCTGGACTTGCTGACAGAAAAAACACTGGAAGATGCAAGCAAAAGCCGTCGTTGTTGTGAAGTGGGTGTGTGGTACGCTCCACACAGACACCACAGGAGAAAATCAAGCCTGTAGAGAGAGAAAAAAGAAGGGGGGTGATATGGCTGAGATGCACATGCCATACTTCCTATTTTTAGCACCCATGATGTTGATTGCATTTCCAATATGAACACAGCTCATTCACTGAAGCAATCATTCGATTACAATCATCTATTATTTGATTACAATCTCATGTTGTCCATGACTAACGTGGCTCTGTGGTGATGTAACTTAATACTGTAACAATTCAGAGGCTTCAGATCATGGCTCACTTGGTTATTATTCATAAACAGGGTCACAAAACCCTTCCTTAACTAGGCTATTATTTATTACGAATTGGCTGGAATTGATTTGACTGTAAAGTACCTGAGATGATATTGTTGTGAAGTGGTGCTAGACAAATGAAGCGGAATTGAATTGGAACAAGAATTGAGTCCAACTTGGCTGAAAGAAATCTTACAATAGTGCAAAACTGTCAGCATAGCAAGCTTAAGAAAAAGTAATCTATTACTTGACAATGACAGATGGCTAATTATCAATTTGTGGGATGGTTAATGTCAAATAAAACCTATTTCTCTATTATAAATTGATGGTCACACCTAAAATTTTGGTATTATCCCTCATAGATCAGGATTTATCTGGTCTTTTTTTTTTTTTTTTTTAAATTGAGGGTGGTTCTGTTTTTTCACTGAGGACACGCTAAATAAATTTTCAACTTTAAAATGACCTTGCTGACTTGTGTTGATGGCACATTGACATTTATTATGTACATTTCTGAGGCCGTTGTTGCCCAGCAACGCCCAGAGGCTGAGAAACCGCACTATACAACTTTTTTCCTCCAGGACGCTGCACGACGTTTTTAGCCGAGTTTTACTTTACGCGCCGTAACGACAGCTCCAGGAGTGTACATAATAAATATGAATGTGCCTTCAAAACTAATATCTTTAAAAGGCTCCTTTATTTATCTCGTCAACTTCATTATCTTGTTGTTTTGCATGTGTCTGTAGGTTGCAGCAAGCAGCTGCTAAAAGGCATCAATGAGAATACTTGTTGTCTCTGTAAACATTACCGTCTGTGTGCGAAGAGGTCAGCGTCTATTAGCAGACACTGAGGTTTGAAATTATAACCTGCAGAAAGACTTTCTTCTTCTTTTCTCTTGTTTTGACTAGTTTTAAAGGGAAGAGTGGAAATAAAGTTACATTTGATTTGATCTGGTTTGATTTAAACAGATCCAGTCACAGTTCAGTTTCAGATACAGATTAAATCACATAAACTACAACTGAGCTTTGAACTTAACCCAGTTTTATCGTGAACATGTATCAAAATGTTGTTGCATCTTACTAAATGAAGCTGCTCTTTTTGAAGGCTGGTAAATTTAAATAGTTTTAACTGCTGATTACTTAATTCACATCTCTGTGTGCCTGTAAACTTGCTGTGTCCAGCATTTTGGCCTTTCCAAAAAGCACCGGATCGAGGTGGCTCTGCACTGAAGCAGACCCGGACCATAAGTTAGAGATTTGAAACTCCATCAAAAAAGTGAGACATTAACACATCAAGTGAGAAATGACGTCATTTTCTCATAAACTTGCAAACAAGCTGTTTATGGGGAGCGAATTGACTCAATCTTGTAACGAATGTGTAATATATGTTTTGTAAACTGTGTTTAACGTGTGAGGTTGAGGGTAAAAATCTGTGTGCATAAAACATCAACAGCTACGTTTACATGAAGCACTTTTAATCCGATCAGACGTCCAGTCTGAATAAAAATGTGTCACCTAAACATAACAGCTGATTCGATCGGCCTCGATCAGAAAGAATTTTCGATCTGATGGAGGGGGTGTAAACCTTTTCACAATCTCATCAGCAGGAAAAAATAACCATGTTTACACTCATCCGATCGCTTTGTGGTGGATGTTGTCTGCGCAAAGCTTCAACCACGTGGAGGACACGTGACGTCATTCAGAGAAGACGGCTGCCAAACTGATCCAACGTTTTTGTTAAAAACTGGAATAGTTCAGGGCTATTGAGCATTTTGGTCAAAAGGTTAAAAAATAAAAAATGAAACCTTTATTCTTCCGAACTAGTGGGCAGTGCGCATGGCAACAGCATTAAAATCGTATTAAATTTCTCATGTAATTTATTTTAACTGATCACTTTATCCAGCGTCCATGTAAACATGTCAGCTGGATCGATCAGATCAGATTGACTAAATATTTGTCCACATAAACGAAGTTTGTGCAGTTTGTAACATATGCGTGTGAAAATTTGTTTTTGTGTTTAAATTGCTTGACGTTTGATGGTATCCAAGTTATTCAGTTTACAAATCACTAAATAATTTGCTCTCCATTGTTGTCGCCCCTGCTGGTCACTTTAAAGAAGGCACATAACGATGCTGTCCCGCAACCGATCTACAATCTAGTCCTCCGAGTCAGAAATCTTATGTGGTAAAACGGGATCTAACAAAAACGAAGAAGCACAAACATAGCAACAACCACGAAAACGAAGAAGAAGAAGAACCATGGCAACAATCGCTAAACACATCACCCAGCATAGCAGAGGACATACGTGATGAAGTAATGATGGTGGCCTTGCGACTATTATTAACAGAAAAATACAGAACTGGAAAAAATAAACTGAAGACGGTGTGAACACAGACTTTATATCCTTCCTTGCTCCCCAGTCAGCTCGCTCTCTGATTGGCTACTTTCCGCTCCACGTCACCATCCACACAGACACAACCGAGTCGTCAGCTTTCCTCACACACACGTAGAGTTTTGGTCGTAAATATTGAAGATGTTAAATACTTTCAATTGTCGGACACGACCCGTTTCGTTGACGAATGTCGGGATGAATTCGCTCGTAACACATCTCAGACCACAGGATCATTTTATAGGAAAATCTTTTAAGGCTTATGATAATTGGGCGTTTGCCGTCCTTGGTCGGGACAAAACCAGCCCGATAATCTTAATGTGTGTACCCAACTTTCCATGTGGGACGAAACAGCTCCTTTACCTTAGGAATTCACTAAAGCATGTTGCACAAAATCTCTTAAGAGTTGCTTTTAGCTGAGAAAAATAAAGGCACTTTCAGACTTTTAATCGTTTTTATAGCCATTTTTTATCTAGACAGTTTGTTTTCAGTTAATGTTCTGGCACACAGATCCCCTTAATTTTTCGAAAATGTATATATAAAAAAAAAACAACAAAAAAAAAAACTAACTGGACACTGACTGAAAGATGATTTTTTTCTGTTAATGAATTCATTTTCATGTTGTATGAGCACTTGCATCCCAGCATATGTGCCGACAGTCATCTGGTGCACTGGTGGGAATCCAAACACATCACTGTCTGCACCTCCCCTTGTTTAAACTGAACTTAACTGTGGTGTTCAGCAGACTTTGTAAATAACGCGGCACACTGTTACAACCACTTTTCATTATGAGAGGAAGGTTTGCTGGGGAGGAATTAAGGTCTTTTCTTTTATTATCTTGTCTTAAAACCATACAGTGGTCATTAGTTCAGCTGTGAGGAAGAAAGATCTGATTGTAAATGGTCAACAAATCATAAATGATGTGCCTGAAAAACTTAAAAAGTGACATCCATCCCTCATATCCAACAGGTTGCCTTCATAAAACATTCTTTTCTCTGGAGGTTTTAAGTTACATCATTTGTCACTATAAACTGTCCTGTTATGTTTAAGACAATTTATTCCCTTAAGTTGGTTGCTAAGGTCTTTTTTGCAACAGTTTAACCCATTTTAAGGAATTCCTGAAGTATTAATGGCTTTAAAACATCTTTAAGAATTTAACTCGGAATTTAACTAAAAAGGGATTTTGTGAAACTTGCACTTGGTTGTTTTAAAGGCATAATCACCACAGTCATAAACTAAAGATGTATGTGTTGTGATTTGGAGCAATTATTAAGTATATAACTGTCTCCTAAATGGACATTTAAGTGGCAGAATGTTTTAAATATGCCAGTTCCACCTGTAAAAGTAAAGAAGGCTTCAATCAGCAGCTGCTTGGATTGCACAATGGTATCAATGTGCGATCTGATCACGTGTGGATCAAGTTTCCGCCTGTTCACCTGTGTCTCCACGTAGCCTCAAGTAACCATTGAGATCAAATGTTGGTGTATGTAAATAAACACGTAGTTTACACATACAGGACATCTAGAGTGCCTCTTCTAGTGTTTATGCAAGAATCTGAATAACTTTCAGTGATCTGAACATAGATTCAGATATTAAAATGTTTCAGCTGAGTTAATTTAAAGTTAAGTAGTCCTAGATGTTAAGCTGATGGTGCCATTAAACTTATCAGCAGAAGAGGGCAGGACTAGAAATACTCTGAACCATCTGTCTTTTCACACAGTTGACTGTTACTTTTTACATCGGCTGCAAATTATGTATAACTGTTCGATAAGACAATTATATAAGCCTTGCGACAGCCACAAGTCATGTAAGTAACCGCTACTCTTTATGAAACTTGTGATGAGATTGTTCTACCAGACAGCCGCATCGTTTGTTGTAAAAAAAAACAGACGGCATGAAGGTGGTGCAACATGTCTGCAGAGCCACAAATGCTCTTACTTCCCCTGTTAACTACAACAAACACTATTTCTGTGCACTCTGGGAGCTTACTGTCTCTACAAAATTACAACCAGAGTTTAAAATGTCAACTTTTCTTCTTTATTCTGCAGCTTCATGGAACATCTTTCAAAAGAGTGTTGTTTCATCTAGAACTTTAGAATCTCAGCATGTCAGTGTTTCGTTTTCATCTTTTGACTGACCCTCAAAGCAGCTTTTACCAAAAACACACTGCCCATGCAAAACAAAAGGTGCCTCATAAAAAAAACTCTAACTCTGCATCCCTGTGAGTGAAAACACAATGAAAACCAGCGACTGTAGAAGTTTCCAGCTAAACTCGATGTGCCGCAACAGGAAGAGAAGCCGAGACAGAAGCCAGACGAGAAAACAAAGGAGCTTCCGTAACTGAACAGGAAGCAGCGCTGAAGAGAAGCGTGGCGGCTCTGCAAGCGCATTTATATAAATATATAAACGAGGCTAAGAAGTTACAGAGCTGGCCAGCAAGCCTAGTGGCCCCAGAAGAGCCATGTTTACATACATTGTCTATAATCAGCACAGGTGCTTGGGGCTTAATCCCAGCATGAAAAGGACAAAATCCTCTCTCTGAATTAGCCCAGTTTAAACCCAGTGGCACGTGAACGGGGAGGAGGTAAACACACACGAATGCACACGCGTACATACACAGCAGCTTTATGGGTGTCATATCAACATCGGTGATTAGATGAGCTTTGTGCAGTGCATCCTCACAAAGAAAGAAAGGAGTTCCCACGCGCACTCCTGCAGACAGAAATAAGCGAGCCATTATTCACACGCGCGGACAGCTTGACATGACGCACACACTTAACTATTTCTTCATTTAAACCCAATATAAAAGAATAAACAACGTCTGTATGGCTGCTGTCTGTTTTGTTTTCTTGTTTTAGCCATGTTGCTGAACAACGCATACTCTTGATTCTGTTCAATTTGATGGTGTTCATTTTAAAAGTTGTGTATTTTTCTTTTAATAGATAAACAACTGTGCTGAGCTGTTTTTTAAATGGTGATCTGAATCCAACAAACTTAATGTCCTGATGCTGGAATTGCCGTCTCTTTTGTTTGAGCCATCGGATTCCCTTAGGTGACTTTTTGTGTTCATATAAATGTTACTTTGAGGTATAAACCAACGAAAATCAACTTTAAAAAGCTATATGAGCTCAGAGGACAGGTAGTCCCGCAGAAACAGCTGATATTCAAAGTAACTTAAGTGAAAACAAAGAGGCAGCACAACGTGCGCCTCTGGTAACCGCATACAGGAAGAAGTGTCCAGACAAAGACTTGCTCCCCTCATCACAAAAAAACAATAAAAAGACAACACGACATTTGTTTTCACAGACATTCTTCTGGCTTAAATAACTTAATCTTGACATTACATGCATTTGCAATCCTCTTAATTCCTCATTTTCTTCCACCTACTCTTCTAAACGTGTTTATCCCCAACAAAGAGCACGACGCCAGCTCAGGCGCAACAGTGTGGCTCTGCTGTCTGCTTTCAAATTGTTTTCCTGAGCATTATGCGGACTGTGAATCCAACACAACATCAGAACCATGTTTAGCTGCTTTTCTTACGTTTTTTTTTTTTTTTTTTTTTAGATAAACATCGCTCTGCTGGTGCTGTACTCACCACCTGGATCGGATCTGAGCAAATCGCAGCTCGGTGGAAAACTGCTTGCTGAAGAACGAACCAGATGGATGTTTTGTTCAGTTATTGTTGCTTTTTGGAGTTAAATAAGTGATTGTCGTCGTCCCAAGTTCTGGTCCATGTGTGATGCTGCCAGATGGGGACTTATTGTTGTGTCCTTTGGGTGCTGACGGATCTCATTTTTCCCAACACGGGCTTTTGTTGTGTCTTTTGTGCGTGTAATGGACTGGCCTGGTTACTTTGGTAAAGGAACGTCACCAAGTGGGTGGGAAAGGACGCTGATTGACAGCCCGTCTAATCAATGGGTGACCGCGCTGCATTCAGGCTCCCGTAGAAAACATGGTAACCAGATTAGTGTTCAAGCGTAATAAGCCGTTTTTCTTAACTTTTTAAAATTATTTTTGGTCAAATTCAATATATATCGATATGTATTTATAATAGATACTTTACTAGTTTCGCATGCCAACCACTATTACAAGTAAAAAGTGACTTTTACATTTTTGACTTAATAACCAGTTTTGTAACAAGTATTTGAAAAGTCTTAATTTAAATGTTTAAAATGAGGTAATTAAAATGGAGTTAAAGGCCCCAAATCTCTACTTTCATATCCTGTGATGGACTGCTTACCACAAAACATAAACTCCATCTCATAACTGCGGTCTGTTTACCAGCATCAAACTCCAAGCTCATATTCCAGGTTCAGACAACATACAGTCAATGTGTTATTGTTATTGCAGAGGACATTATTTCCCATGCTGCCTAAACGCGCCACCAAGGGGAGGAGGGAGCGTGCAGATACCAGGATGTGTAAATAAATACAAGATGATCATTTAGAAAAAATCTAATAGCTCATTTCCCCCCTAAAATATTAATATTAAATATGATATTTGTGCTTTTTATGTCTTACTTTCCACCTGAAGAACTTTAAGCCCCCCCCCTTTATATATATATATATATATATATATATATATATATATATATATATATATATATATATATATATTTACATTACACTTTTTAAAAATTAATTTACCAAATCCACAACCGGATATTACTACATGACAGCTGCAGAATAGGTATAAGCTCATAACATAGAGAAGTGTCACAAGTGTCATAAGGATGTCAATACTGGGCATTAAATGATTATTTAAATGATTGTGGATGATATTCTCACGTAGAAGCGCAACACAGCTCTCTTGAACCAAAACAAGCCCGCCCCTTGTTAATTCTAGATAAATATCTCTGTAGCACGTGAGAGACAGTTGCTATTATTACTGCTTTCCTCGGATTAAATCAAACACACAAAAACTGCAACCTGATCGTTTTCTTCAGCAGCAGCTGCTGTACTGTTTACATGTGCAGCATCATTCTGACAATAGATTAAAACAAAACAAACAGCCACGAATAATAATAATAATAATAAGCCCCGAAATTAAGCACGAATCTGGCACCTACCCCTAGCATAAAAACTTACCCTTGCGTTTCTGACGTCGAGGACGCGCGTCAGCCACAACAAAACAATTCATGGACTGTTTTATTTATTAATTTATCTATTCTGCTGCATTTCCTTTAAAAATGTAGACAACGCAGCGTGAGGCTGGGGATGTTGCAAGACTTAAAGCCTCGCTGCTCCACCGTGAGAGGAGGATGCGTGTAAACACATCATTTGCACACACACTGCAGCTTCCTTCAGAGATGCAGGCTGCGTGTGCGCGAGTGTTATGAAATCCGTCGCTTCGCTGTGTTTTTGTCGCTCGTTCACGTGGCACAATAATCCTTTCCTACAAAAAAAAAAAAAAAAAGCAGTTCTGAGAGCTGCACTAAAAAACAAAAACAAAACGTGCACATATCACAGAGGTAGCGCAAATTGCTGCTGAATGAGCTTTCGAATACAACTTGAAAATTACAATCCAAAACATGGCTTAATAAAGAGAGACGTTATAACCTTATTATTGATGTAAACAGGCAACAAAAGGCCAATATGTACATTGGCAACCTATTTGAACTGGCAACCCTGAGGAAATCCCTACTGCATTAATAGCCTATTCAAGAAGATTATTACAGGAATATAACCAGAATAAGACAGCTTTTAATCCATTAAACAGTTAAAGACTAATCCAATGACAGTCTGGGGAAATTAGGATACAAACATGGCAACCATTATAAATATTTTAGTGCAGCTGGAAAGAAAATAACAAAATGTTATGAAGCTGCAAACTCACAACACAGATACTTGAAACGGGTGATACCCTAGAAGTGATTACAGCGTTATTACAGGTCATTTTTAAGTGTGTCCTCCACTAGGTCACTGGATCTGCACTCACCCCAAAAACGCTTCACCTTCCCCCCCTCTCGGAAACCAAAACAACCCGGTGAGGGGATTGGTTTCTCCGCTGGTGCTGCAGGAGTCTGGATATCACCGGGGGAAAAACCAACAAAATACACCTTCACGTTTCCATAAAGACAGCTGCAGTCTGGATAGGTCGAGTCCATGCAGTTGAAAAAGTCTCCAGTATCATTAGCGTCCTCTTTAGGTCTCCTATGCGTTCATGAGCCAAACCGTGGAAATCTGCGGGATCTCTCCGTGTTTGCCGGAGTGGAGACCCATCCGTGTGACGACTCAGTCGGAGTGCATGCTTGTTGGAGAAGCTAGCAGTTTTTTCCACTTCTTTTAGATGGGGGTATCACCTCTATACGTTCAGGTCTCTGATCATCAGCGGCTGGATAGGCCGAGCTGTCCCATATGCGGCCTTATTTATACAGAAATCCTAATTAGCTGGTATGCGCAGCGCGCTTTGAATAATGCACAAACACACGCACAGCCGCGGATCTGTCAGCTATAACTGTCTCATCTGTTGGTCTGACTGTTTGCTCTATCTGGTTGTAAATACGGGATCTAGCTGCTCGAGGAACTTAGATAAAAAAGTGAAAAAAGCGGCGTTTTATTTTACCAAGTGATGCTGCCTTCAAGGCCTGCAGGACACACAAGTGTCTTAAACTCAGCGCCAATAGTTGGTGTTGGGGGGCGACAGTAAAAAATGAAAGAAGTCAAGATTCCCAGGTGTAGCTTTAGATTCATGCCAAAGGAAAATTGGCTTTTAAACATACAACATTAGACAAAAGGACTTCAATGTTAGAATATCAAGTTGAAATAAAATGTAAGCTAAATATTAGAATTAAAAAAGAAAAACAAAACTAACGACATTTTATGAAAAATATATAGTATATAATAATGTATAATCTATTATATAACTTCATCAACATCTTCTAATTTTCCACAGCTGATTGAGTGTGCCAAATGCTATGAAGACACTTTAATGGACATTTTGTACATATTATTGGGCTATTGTTTGAAGCTGGTCAGCTTTGTGCAGGCTCTGAGGAGTAATAGTAATAAGACATATACAGTAAAATATACAGCGAAGTGAAAACAAAACACAATAAAGATAGAGAAAACTTTCTAACTTTAAAAGAAAACAAACATATCTATAAAATACACACACACACACACAAAAACAAAATAAAACACAGTCATATAATATTATTTGGGGTTCAAAATGAACAAACACAGTAATGTTCAGATAATGTCATTTAAACACAAGTTGTCACAAGATCTGGTTAACATGAATTAACAACTTTTTTCAACTGTGTGAGGACTGAAATACCCCATTCTTTTAAATAGCAGACATTGTGTAAAATGTTGCTTAAATATCAGTTATAGCTAATGGTTATGAAGCCTACCAGGCTTGAGTTTTTACTTTTTGATTTAGCCTTTATGACCTAAAACGACATTTAAACACTCATGAATGACGTTTAGCTGCTACACCTCTGACCAAAACAACGCGTTCCTGCTCAGATGTCTTATATTCGTACGGTACGTGAAGGCAGCAGTAGCCTAGCTACTCAGTCTGTTCTACAAATAGCGTCCAATGAAAAAGAAGAATAATATTCAGATGACCAATCAACAGTGAGATAGGGCGGGGTTTAGGACAAATAGCCAATCAACCCGAGGCTAGACTATCGCTTGCGCGCCCACGAGGCCGATTGTTGTTTTTGGCTACGCGCGCTACCGACACTGACGCGTGCCAGAAAATATGTTGACGCGCATGCGTGGCCGCATTGCAAGCACGTGGTCGAAGCAGAGCACGTAAACAAACCCATAATAAATCGATAGCAGTGATCGGTGTTAAATGTTGTTTTCTAACAAAGCATTTACGTTGTGTTTTATTCTGTCAGTGCATCTGTTTCCTTGTTTTGTATGAATCATTTAAAAAGATGTTTAATTTAGCAGATTAAATATTTTTTTCTTTCATAGTTATCAATATTAATTACTCATTCGCTTCTGACGGTATGTGGCTTAGATAAACTAGTTTTTTAAAAATAAAAACCCCGTTGAACTCATATTTCCTTGTACTGTCTTTGGTCTACAAAAAATGAATGACGTTTTCAGTTTATGAATTAAAGCTTATCTAACTGCTGACTGGACAGACTGCAGTGGAGTTCCTTAACTTGAATGACAGCGCCCCCTAAAGGAGACTGGGACAACAACACAGGAGTGAAATACTTAAGTGTGATATAAACACTAAATAGACACTTTATTAGGTCCATTTGTTGATTGCTATTCAGCCAATCACATGGCAGCAATTCAATGCATGTAGTCATGTACACATGGTTTAGATGACTTAATGAAATTCAAAGAGAACATCAGAATGAGGAAGAAAAGGGATTTAAGTGACTGAATGCGGCATGTTTGTTGCTCTGAGTATTTCAAAAACGGTCGATCCCATTTTTCTCTCAGTAAAAACAACAATTAAATTATATTCCTCTAAAAGAAGTCTTGTTTCTTTGTGCTGCTTTTTTACAAAACCAAGCCAGTTTTGAACTTTTATTGTGGCCTTACTTTTCTCCCCACCAGTATAACATCCACCCCAGCCATCCCTTCAGTTATGCTGCTATAGACTGTGACTGCTGTGGCATGTCCCATAATGCGCTGAGCATCAAGGGGCATAGTTTTATAGATATTTGACCAAATCTTTAATAAGAATGTTTTCAATTGCAGAGAATTCTCAGTCACGTATGGATAAATTTTATATTTCGACTTGTTTAATCTAAGGCCCAAGGCACAGCAGAACCTGTTGATCAATTAATAGAAACAGGTAGGTAGGTCTTAAGAAAATTGTAGTATCATCCACCAATTGGAAAAGTTTTAATTCCTTGTCAAAAACTGAAATTCCTTTTAAAATTTATATAATTTTAAGGTGGATTGACAATAACTTGGTGACTAAAATAAATAAGGACGAGATGGAGCAGCATTGCCAAACACCACTTATGATCTGAAATCTTTTCATAGTATTTAAATTAATTATCACTGAGCTGTTAATGTCGATATAGAACACGGAGAAACGATCAATGAACCTTTTGCCAAAGCCAAAAGATTTGAGGGAATGTAAAAGAAAGTTATGTTCAATTGTGTTGAAGGCTTTACAGAAGTCTAGGAATAAAAATGAGTGCTTTAGAGTTTACAGCATCAGAGTAATCTTAAAGATCTAATATAAGTCTAATATTGCAGCTAATGTGTCTCTTCTTCATAAACCTTTTTTGATCTGTTAGCATATGATAAAGCATGAATTTTGTGGTCAGTAGTTGAGAGTAATCAGTCACCACTCTTATCTGAACATGGAATCTTTTATAGGTTTGGGTATAAAGGAAATTATGCCTTGTTTCATAGATGGAGTCATTTCACCTTGAGTGAAACATTCTTGCAAATCATAATGGGACTTGAATGTGATCCCAAAAATGGGAGTAAAATTCAACAGACAAACCATCAACTCCCAGTGAATTTCCTTTCTTCATTGAAAACAGGACAGTTTTAAGCTCAATGGCTGATCAGAAGTGGATTTAAAGTCTTGAGTAATTAAGGGAATATTTGTTAAATAGTCTTTAAAAATTAAGTTAGGTTTGTAAAGTTTTCTGTAGAAGTCAGCAGCAAAGTCATAAATTAATTTTGGGTCTTTAGAGAGCAGTTAAGGATTTACATTTAATATTTCTTTTTTCAAGTGTAAAAAAATGTCTTTTTTTCGCCTTTAAATGACAGTAATGGCTAAATTAGCTACAGAACGTAAATGTAGAACAGCTGTAACATGAGCTAATATCAATGAGTGTTACCAAATAAGTGAATAAGTATGTGTGGAAAAAGTAATGCATGACTAAAAAGGGCACATAAAACAGTGATAGTGAGTGAATAGAGATGCACAGGGAATTGGTGAAATATAAGTTAATTAGGAATCAAATTTAGTTGATCATTAGTCAGTTATTGGTGCGTGGAACATGGAAAGCAGAAGACGACAAGGCAATTTTAATAAATATTTAAACTGTTTAAAAAACAATGGAGCCATTAAAGCCAGTAGGCTCCGGATAATTACCTAACAGGTCACCCACTCTGTGATTTTCTATTATATGTAATGGTTATATATAACATTTTACAGACAAGAAAACTGTCAATCATGTTGAACTGTGCAGCATTTGGATGCTTCAACCAGTCTGAGAGGGGCTTCCCAATGTATGGATTCCAGAGGGACCCAGAACAGAGGAAGAGGTGGCTTGTAATGGTCGGCAGGAAGGATTTTAATATATTAATTTTATATATATATATACATATATATATATATATATATAAATACTGTAAGCCTATGATCACACTTATTTGAACTAAACAAAAATGCTGGAAGGCCATGGGGTAAAAGGACAATATCTATAACATACAAAGCAAACAAAAACTTATCACGTTAAACACACACAATTTTTTTTTTTTTTGCGATCAAATTTTTATTAACTTTTATCAAAGAAAGAAACAAACAGATCCCAGTTTCTACAAACATACATTGGTCCAGGACATGGAACGTATCATGGGAAAACAGCATATTTATGCATCAAATGAACACCTTGACAGAAAGACACACATCCACAAGACAGACAGACAAAAAAAAAAAAAAAAAAAAACCTATGCAGATGTACGCACACACACATATACACACACACAAAAATAATAATGATAATAACAATAATAATAAACAATAATAATAACAATTTGGTGGAGGGGGGGACTTTACATCTAATGACAAGAATAACAGTGATACTGTTATGAAATGAAAATCTTACAACATGTTTTTCAGGGAGTCAGCAGTGCAACGCCAGATGTTAAGAGTGCTGTCATTAGCACCATTAATTCTGGCGGTTGAAAGTTCCATAAACACAACATCCAGAAAAGAGAGAATCCAAGCTGATGTACTGAGAGAATAAGGTGCCTTCCAACGTGTGGCAATCATTTTCTTGGCTGCTGTAAGGCCGGCAAAGAGTACACGCTTCTTCAGTTTAGAAATATTAAAGGTTGTCAGGTCATTCAGAACCAAGAGACGCATATTGACAGGTACAGTTTCTTGGGTCAAAACAGATAATTTGGATGCAACATTGCTCCAAAACTGTGCAACAGGAGGGCATTCCCAGTACATATGAATAAATGTGCCTGGCACTTTTAAAGAACATAGGCTACACAGGTGGTCATTAATAATTTTCATATGATGAAGTTTGACAGGGGTGAGATATGTTCTATGTAAAAAATTAAAATGAATTTGCTGATGGTCTGGGTTGCGTGATGCCTCATAAGTGCTAGACCACACTTTGTTCCAATCAAAATTTTCGGCTATATCCGGGCAGTCTCTTCTCCAGATCCTCTCTATCGGAAGTGTGGAGATGTCCGTTACCAGTAAAAAATTGTATAATTTGGATACCATTCCTGTAGTTTTAGCCTGCTTAGTAAATAGGTCTCGGAGAGGGTGAACCGGTAAAGAATATTGCAATGGGATACCATGTGCCTTCAGCGCCGATCTTAACTGCAAATAAAAAAAAAAAGGAAGAAGCTGGGAGATCAAATGCATCCTTAAGATCAGAAAAAGAGAGCAGGCCAGAGGCCCTATAGATATCTTTCAGATAGTGTACACCCCTTCGCTCCCACTGTGGGGCAGAGATAGGTCTTCCACCTATCAGGAGTGCCTTATTGCTGAATACTGGAGAAAGGGTGTGCCACTTGCAAGTGAGACCACAGTGTGATTCAGCTAACCTCCATGTTAGTAAAAGGTGGGAGACAATAGGGCCGAATCGAAGCTGACATTGCTTATTAGATATGCTGACAAAAGGGACATCCTTAAGCACCCACGGGTATACTATGTTGCTTTCTAATGTGAGCCAAGGAACAGCAGGGCGTAAGTCAAACCAGGACAGCAGAGGTCTAAGCACAAACGCCCATGAATAAATTTTAAAATTAGGAACGGCTAGGCCACCATTTTCTCTTCTTCTCTGTAAAGTAGACATTTTCAAACGTGGTCGCTTTCGGTTCCAGATGAACTTAGAGGTTGCAGATTGGAGTTTGCTCCAGTAGTCCGGTGGAGGAGGAAGCGGAATCATAGCGCTGACAAAATTAATCCTAGGCAAAACACTCATTTTAACAAGAGACACCCGAGCCCGAATAGATATAGGAAGACCATTCCATTGCTCCATGTCCCTCAGAACCTTACTTAGAAGATGAGAGTAGTTGTGTTTAACAATTTGATTTAAAGAAGAGAAAATCTCAATTCCCAAGTATGTAAATTGTTGCACAATAGGGATCGTAACAGGCAGAACTGACATTCTGGCCGAGTCATTTAGATGAAGGAGAGACGATTTCGACCAGTTGATTTTAAAACCTGACATACTTCCAAACCTCTCACAGATGGACAGGAGGTGTGACATAGATTGAGCAGAATTCTCTAGAAATATTAATATATCATCCGCATATAAAGACAGCTGATGCAGCGTATTATGAATAGTGATGGGTGAAATCATACTGGATTGGCGAATCAGCTGAGCTAATGGTTCCAAAGATAGGACAAATAAAGCAGGGCTTAACGGGCAGCCCTGGCGAGAAGATCTTGAGACTGGAAAGGGAGGAGAGAAAATTTGACCAGTTAACACCTGGGCTGAGGGATTTGAATATAAGGTTTGGACTAATCCAATAAAGGGTTTACCAAAGCCCATTGCCTCCAAAACAGACCACAGGAACGACCACTCCAGCCGGTCAAAGGCTTTCATGGCATCAAGTGACAACACAGACATAGGTGTGTTTCCGTTTGGTGCTGCATCAATGACATGAAGAAGACGCCTTACATTGTCTGTTGCCAGTCGTGATTTTATAAAGCCTGTCTGGTCAGGATTAATCAATAACGGCATGTAACGTTCAAGACGGCGAGCAAGGAGTTTGGCAAAGATCTTAAGATCTGAATTTAGTAGACTAAGGGGGCGGTAACTAGAACAATCAGTGGGGTCCTTATATCTTTTTAATAGAAGTGAAATAAGAGCTGTGTTAACATCCCGAGAAAATAAACACACACAATTTAATGTTGGACGCCTGACAGAATGTACATGCATTTTCGTGACTCATAAGACTGATATTGCATCGACTTACCTCTGAAAACGAATGGAATGCATCGGTGATGGCCCCAGTCTGAGCCGGTGCTTGGAACTATTGAAGGTCTACAGTAACCCAGAAGTGCGCCGCCATTTTTTGTACACAGGAGTCAATGAGAGTGTTGTGACTCTGAGTATATCGAGGGCTCTGCCCTCACCCACTCCGTGCCCACAAACACTCCCTTTCACACACCCACAATAGACTTAACCAGTCCTGTGGGAGGCATCCCCAGCAGACCAGAGGATGGCGAGCCCCAAATCCAGCCCCCACCACCACCCACCATCCTGCCACCATACCACACCCACATGCAGTAGACTGGGCACCCCCCAGGTCCCACAGTCACCCATTATGGGTCCCGGCCCCTGGTGCAACCACCTCCCCCTGCCCGTCCCCGATGGTGCCCAGGAAACAGCGGTGTGAGAGGAGCCCACTGCCCTCACCCTGTTTGTGACTGTTTGTGTGTTGTTTGCGATTAAAACTGAGGGGCAGTAACCACACCATGCTGGGAGCGAGGCCACCCAAGAAGCCCATGTGAAAGAAATTTAGCTGCATTTGGTAATCACTCATATATACTCATAATAATCATATGTATATTCAGTTTTTTTTATTAATTCAATGTTGTTAATCCATTCACATTTACATTTTCATATTGTGTGTTCTCATTCTACAGAATACTGAAATTACAGTTTTCATTGTGTATGTGTGTGTGAGGTCAGACTGACCACTTTCTTCCCAGAATTCTGATATGGCAGAGTTGAGGCTGGTTTTCGCACCTGCTAGATAGCAATAGTTGTTTGGGATATCAGCTTGTTGTGGTATGTGGGCTTTGTCTGAAAACTGGAAGAAAGTGGCGCCACTAAGTCTTCTATTCCCCATATTATTATTTTGCTGTTTGACCTTCAGCTGGGGACCAGCTGAATAAAACTGTTTCTCTCTGATGAATCATCAGAGTCTCTCCCGATTTCATGAGAAGTCGGGACGATCACTCTCTTACTTGCAAGTAATTTCTTTTCAATACTTCTCCTGCAAATAAACCTTATATACTTTTACTCATTCCAGACTCTTGGTAATTTTTCTACAACACCCACCATACACTACATGGCATACCTACCAAAAGTTGTTTGTGTTGTGTTTACTGTGTTTTGATGTCTAAATGTAATCAAAACTGAGAGGCAAGCCGCCAAAGGGTGCAGCCAAGGAAGCCACTTAGATAGCACGCTCCACCCAGCACAACGTGCACCCCGTTCAAAACCCTACGTGTGTGTGAGAAAGAACGGGGAAGGAGAGAAGTCCAGGGATGTAAGACCAGAGGGAAACAAACTTCCCTCAAGTGGATGAGCCGGTGGCGGCAGTAGGCTACTCCGTTTCTTGAGAGGACCCCAGTGCCACACAGGCCAGGAGTAGCCGCCCCCACAATCAGGACAGGCATAATTGTGGCCAGTGAGCTGCGGCCACCCACCCACCACCCGCCCAGTGGGGAATGAGATCCACGACCCACCACCCCAGGCCCACCCAGGTACCCCCACAGGTACATGTGATCCCTCCCCCACATACACTCCTATGTCCCACTAGTCCTGACACACATACACACACGCAGACATATACACACACACGCGCACACACTCACATACCCACACACACACCAACCTCTCAGACACACCCTTACCCATACCCCAGTGTCTCCTCCTACAATTCCCCAAGCCCCACTCAGCCTCCCTTTATACCCTTACACCCCTCATACCCCCATACCATACCCTGAGTCCCGGGGCAGCAACCAGACACCAGGTCATGCACCAGCCCACACCGCAGCAGCACACCCGGGCAGGCCCAGAATCCCCTGCACCAAACGACCCTCCACCCCCGACAGAGGAGTGCCACCCCCAGGCACCAGATCCCAGAACCACCACCCAGCCCACCCCAGAATGGTCCAGCCACCAGGCCAAGGGCCAACGCCCACCAACCCAGGGCCCACCGATGGCCACGGCCCACCACTGCAAGGTGACCCCACCTGCAGACTCCACCCCACAGCTCTCCGGCACCGGACCTGGTGCCTACCCTACAGTGGAGCAGCCCATGCCCCCACCAGGGTAAAGCCACCAGGGACGCGTTGACAGAGGAAATCCCCCACCAACATTCAGTTCCCCAAGCGACAAGGTCACAATCCTCCACCTACACTAAGTGATGAAGCTAATCACAGGACCAGAGGGAATAAAATTCAGCTAACTGGTTCTTTGAGGAGGCAGACATTGACACATTGCTGATGTGGTCTAATAAGATGTTCCTAAACTGCTGAATTCACAGATTATTTTTGGTTTTCCAGTTCACAAGGATAATTTTCTTTGCCATGCATAAGACAGTGAGGATCATGCGTTCAAAGTTAATTACTATGTTAATTTCACCCAAGTCACCTAGTGGGCACAGTGTGGGTTTAGCAGGAATATTACATTTAAACCACGATGATATGTCTTCACATACCTGAGGCCAGAACCTGCAGACAGGTGTGCAGGACCACAAGGAATGGAGATAGTTGTCAGTCTTGTTATCAGTGCAGTGTGAGCAAATATTTGATTGTGACTGACCTATCTTGAACACCCTATGTCCTGTATAATGAGTTCTATGTAGAATTTTGAATTGTATTAGTTGCATGTTTGAATTCTTAGTCATTGCAAAGGTGTGATGGGTATTTTTCTATCATAAAATAAGACACAAAGAACTCAGAGTGAAGTCAGCTTCATCGCGATGGGGAGAGACGGTGGTTCAGCACTCAGAGAGTGTCTGGTGTCAACTCCGAAGTCTCAACCCCAGCGCAGCCTCTTTATTGAGCAGATATCGCACTTCAGTAGAGCAAGCAAAGTTCAAGCAAAGTTCAAACAGGGAAACACATCAGCATACATCACTTCATGACCCTTATCGCAAAGAGCAGTGACCACCACATCCTGTCCTCTGCAGGGCGGGTGAGACTGCAAATCATTACCCATTCTTAAGGGAGAAACTTTAAACTGTCAACTTTAAACTGTCAACTTCTGCTTACTCTAACAGGTGTTTAAACAAATTTGTGGCCATTCATTTTGATTAAAGTTATTACTTAAGTCAGTCTACCATTTTGAAGTTTTATTCCTTTATTTTTCCATTGACTGAAGTTAATCAGCTTTTTGTTTTGCAGGATGTCAGGGTTGTTCCAGATGGGTCTAGGCTTACATGGAATACGTGAAAACTTGGTTATTTTTAGAAATTCACACCAAGCCATTAAAGAGGAACTGATATTAATGCTTTTGAAACACTTACGTGGTTTGATGGCTGAGCTGATGATTGGTAGGTCAGAGATAACCAGATCCTCACACAATGCTCGCTCTACATCTAACCATGGTTCATCTAGACCGCTAGGTTTAAGCCATTTGGAAATATACTGCAGCTTGTTGGCTGCAAGAAATCGTGATTAAAGTTGGGTATGTCCAATCAACCTCTGTCTTTAGTTTGTTATAAAGTTTTTAGACTGATACATGATGGCTTGTTTTTCCATAGAAATTTGGATATATGTGAGTCCAGTGACTTAAACCAGCTGGAAGATAGTTTAGTGGGCATCATTGAAAACAGGTAGTTGACTTTAGGTAGAACCATCATTTTAATTGTGGCCACCATCCCCATGAGTGATATGGGTAAGCACCTCCACTGTGAGAGATCATCCTCTATTGCTTTAAGTAGCTGGACAGAATTTAGCTTTGTTAGTTCTGATAACTTGGGGGAAATGTTTATGCCTAAATATCTAATGTTTCCAGACTGTATTGTAGTATTGGGTTTTGTTTTGTAAGCCACAGTTAATGGGCATAACTATAGTCTTAGACCAGTTAATAGAGTAGTCAGACTTTGAGGAGAATTTGTTAATAAGTGTTATTGTTTGGGGGAGAGATCTCGGTGAATTCTGGAGGAAAAGTAATACATCATCGGCATAAAGACTTATCTTATGTTTATATTTATGGCATGGATTTCTTTAATCTCTTTATTTTCTCTTATGGCAGCAGCTAGAGATTCAATAAAAATAGCAAAATAATGATGGAGAAAGCGGGCAGCCCTGCCTGGTGCCTCTCCGTAAACAGAAGCTTGGAGAAGTTTGATCATTGGCTTTCACACATGCATTTGGGTTATCATATAAAACTTTTATCAAGTCTATGAAAGATGGCCCAAAGCCAAATTTGTTTAATGTTGCAAATACAAATTTCCAGTTTACTCGGTCAAATGCTTTTTCTGCGTCTAAAGAAATGACTGTAGATTCTAGATTATGTAGAGTAGAATAATCTATGCATGTTAGTAGAGGAATGTCTACATTTAATAAAGCCTGTATTATTAAAGGATGTATTATTAGATGGGTTATTTTTTTTCAATCATTCTGGCAAGAGGTTTGCTGATTATTTTAAGATCTACCTTTATTAGTAAAATTGGACAGTAACTGGATCTTTGACAGAGGAAATTGTTTTCTCCTCGTTTGTTTTTAACTGATTAGCCAGGAACCTTCCAGATTTGTTGCCATGTTCAAAGTTCTCCAAGTAAAGTCTTTGCACCAAGAATTGTGTTTTTTTCATCTATTATTTCATTAAGTTCAAGTTTAGCTTTCCTTATAGCGTTCAGTGTGTGTTCTTCTGGGGAGACATGGTAAGCGTCCTAACTCTTAAATTCTCAAAGTTTCCTTCTTTTTCTTATGGGAAGAGAAGAAAATTATTTTCCCTCTCATTACTGCTTTTCCAGTTTCCCAAAGAGCACACGCTGAAGTTTCTGGCACGTTGTTGTTTTCTAGATATTTGGACCATTCTCTTTCAAAATAGCTGATAAACTCTGGATCTTTATGTAATGACGTATTAAATCTCTAGTTTCTAATTGCTGGTTTATTGTTCTTATTTCTCAGAGTGAATGATACTGGTGCGTGATCGCTGATGGTAATGGGATGGATTCTGATTTCTGACATGTCACTCATCAGCAAGCAGCTAGTTAAGAAATAATCTAATCTAGAATAGGAATGGTGAACTGAAGAGAAGAAGGTGTATTCTCTTAGTATGGGGTGGTGATAGCGCCAAGCATCACAAAAAAACAAAATCCTTCATGTACTGTTTACCAGTTTGAGGATTTCCAGACTTGATGACTTCCTGTGGAACTGTGCTTGTCCAATATAATGTTAAAATCACCTCCAATAATTTGTGTGTTATCTGAGTGACTATAGAGAGAGGTAAAGAAGGCGTGAAAGAAGGAGGGGTCATCAACATTTGGACCATATATATTTGCAATACATAACTTAACATTTTTAATAGATAGAATAACTATTATAAATCTGCCTTCTGGATCTGTGATTGTTTTATCTATGTCTAAGTTTAACCTACTATTAACAAGAGATGCCACTCCTCTCTGCCTAGAATTATAATAAACTGAATACACATGTAGAAACTGGGCTGTTGAGAGATCTATTGTTGAGTTTGATAAATCAGTTTCTTGAAGTAATACTATATCTGGTTTAATTTCGTGCAACCGATTAAGTAAGGGATAATGCCCGATGAGGTGTCCATTATCATAAATTAATGGACTCTTTACATGAGAATCAGTTTGAAATATCCATGGATATAAGACCATTATGAAATAGGTTTTACTTCCTTCGGTATCTTTATGTATTATAATTTTATACTGCACTTTCCAGTGTGTCGTGGATCAAACGTAACTTTGTCCTATTGTTGCTCAAGGTTTTTCTTTCTCGTACTTAAACTAATTTCCATATAGTTACATCTGCTGACAGTTTAAATAGAAGCTTCTTTAATCTGCTTCGATTTCCATCATTTTCACTAAGTGTTAGGGATTTGTCTTCACCTAAGCAATTTATTTATTAATTCATCAGTTTTTAGACAGATGTTGGATCCTTAGTTTACTTGGTTGAAATATAGATCAGGCCTTCAGTTTGTATCCTTAACGGCAAAATAGCATGCATTTTCTTCTTTTTATATTTGTCTTCCAATGTATTTGGATGTGACTGCAAAGAACCTCAAAAAATCTCCATGTGGTACGTTACGGTTTACATGAGACCACTGGTCAAAGTTAATATGCAGCCTTTTGAAGAACAAAATGGGAGCCATTTTAGATTCAATTCTTGTTCAATATCATTTATAGATACCAAGATTTTCAAAACAAACTTTTCAGCATGCACGCCCTACACCTGTTTCCGTTGATAAATCAGAATTAACTCTAAAGCAGGTGCACGTGCGGGAACGCCTTCCCACGCCCACAAGGTGGATATAAATGGTCAGGTGGACACCTGTAATACATATTCATCACATCATTTCCATGATGGCTCAGGAGGAAAAAAGAGGGAAGAAGCGGAATTTTTGGGGTTGTGAGGCTGAGATCCTGATGGACCATGTTGACAAAGGTAAAAATGGTTAATTGGTGGACACGACGTGGGTATTACTTGTGTCAGAAAGGCAGAATTGTGGTAGCAGGTGGCAGGCTAAAGACTCCACACTGCAAACGCAGAAGGAAGTCCTGCAGAGCGGCACGATCAACGCTATTAACAATGTGGCCAAGGACTTGCGGGAAATAGACTGTCTTGATGGAAATTGTAACAATTGTGTAAGAATAAATTAATAAATAAAGGAAATCCACCTCTTGTGTGTATCATAAGTGTTGCATCACTTCTAGACCTCCAGTCTGTCCCACTCTGCTGGATCAGAATAAATTACCAAAGCTTACTTTTCACAATTTCTTTTAATGTTGGTACCAGACTCTCCACCTCATAATTTCCTTGATTTTACCCTGTACCGTTTGTGTCAATTTCCCGTTTTCCCAGATTTTGAGCGTACGCCATGGTTAGAGTTTGCGTGAAGGTAGAAACCAATCTCCCGGCAAGTTTGGTTTTTATAAATTCCAAAAGTTGACTATATTTGGAGTACGCTGTTTTTTGTACCTACACCAGCTTTATAACTGAAGCCCCAGATGTTTGATGGTTTGTGTAAACATCTCTTTTGGATGGTAGAACACCATCCTTCAGAATGCTGCTGACCATCTAAGACTTTAGTACGAGAAAAGTCATAGCACACCGTTCGAGATTGAGACACATGCTTTAATATACCTTTTGTGGGGGTACAGTCAAAACTGTGGGAGGAGATAGGGGCCAAAGTTCCAAGCAGAAATGGGAGAATTATAAGCGCAATATACACAGAGCGATAGTAATATGTGTGCCTCAATGCTTATAGCATAGGCACCCATAATAAGGAAATTTCTTCCACAACCAGCACATATCTACACATATAAACACATTATTTACATATTTGCATCAATATCCTTAAACTGTGCCTCTTCTATTTTGTGTGGATGCGCATGTGTCCTTTTAAAGATTGATGCCACCTAAATAATTCACCACAAACCTCACAAGGAAATGGTCTCTGTCCTGTGTGGATTCTCATGTGTGTGTTTAGGCTTGTCTTTCGACTAAATCTATGTCCACATTCATCACAGCTGAATGGTGTGTCTCCTGTGTGGATTATCATGTGTTTGTTTAAGTTTGACTTTTGACTAACTCTATGTCCACATTCATCACAGCTGAAAGGTCTGTCTCCTGTGTGGATTCTCATGTGTTGTTTTAAGAGTGTCTTTCTACTAAAGCTATGTCCACATTCATCACAGCTGAAAGGTCTGTCTCCTGTGTGGATTTTCATATGGTTGTTTAAGTTTGACTTTTGACTAAAGCTATGTCCACATTCATCACAGCTGAAAGGTCTGTCTCCTGTGTGGATTCTCATGTGTCTGGTTAAGCTTGACTTTTCACTAAATCTATGTCCACATTTATCACAGCTGAATGGTCTGTCTCCTGTGTGGATTCTCATGTGTGTGTTTAGGTTTGTCTTTCTACATAATCTATGTCCATATTCATCACAGCTGAATGGTGTGTCTCCTGTGTGGATTCTCATGTGTTGATTTAAGAGTGTCTTTCTACTAAATCCATGTCCACATTCATCACAGCTGAATGGTCTGTCTCCTGTGTGGATTCTCATGTGTTGGGTTAAGTGTATCTTTTGAATAAATCTATGTCCACATTCATCACAGTTGAAAGGTCTGTCTCCCGTGTGGATTTTCATGTGTCTGGTTAAGCTTGACTTTTCGCTAAAGCTATGTCCACATTCATCACAGCTGAATGGTCTGTCTCCTGTATGGATTCTCATGTGTTTGTTTAAGCATGACTTTTCACTAAATCTATGTCCACATTCATCACAGCTGAATGGTCTGTATCCTGTGTGGATTCTCACATGTTTGGTTAAGCTTGACTTTTCACTAAATCTATGTCCACATGCATCACAGCTGAATGGTCTGTCTCCTGTGTGGATTCTCATGTGTGTGTTTAGGCTTGACTTTCTACTAAATCTATGTCCACATTCATCACAGCTGAAAGGTCTGTCTCCTGTGTGGATTCTCATGTGTTTGTTTAAGCTTGACTTTTCACTGAATTTATGTCCACATTCATCACAGCTGAAAGGTCTGTCTCCTGTGTGGATTCTCATGTGTGTGTTTAGGCTTGTCTTTTGACTAAATCTTTGTCCACATTCACCACAGCTGAAAGGTCTGTCTCCTGTGTGGATTCTCATGTGTTTGTTTAAGCTTGACTTTTCACTAAATCTATGTCCACATACATCACAGCTGAATGGTTTGTCTCCTGTGTGGATTCTCATGTGTCGAGTTAAGTGTGTCTTTTGACTAAATTTATGTCCACATTCATCACAACTGAAGGGTCTGTCTCCTGTGTGGATTTTCATGTGTCGAGTTAAGTGTGTCTTCTGACTAAAAGTATGTCCACATTTATCACAGCTGAAGGGTCTGTCTCCTGTGTGGATTCTCATGTGTTTGTTTAAGCTTGACTTTTCACTAAATCTATGTCCACATTCATTACAGCTGAACAGTCTGTCTCCTGTGTGGACTTTCATGTGCATACTAAGTTGTTTTTTATGACCAAAGATTGTACCACAAACATCACACTGAACTGTTTCTTTCCCTGTATGGTCTCTTTCCTGGATATTTACATTGTGTGTCACTCTAAAACATTTCTTTCTGTTCAAACAGCTCAAAGACCTTTTTGTTAAGTGTCTCTGGAGAGATTGTTGGTCATGAAACTCTTCACCACATTCAGAGAAGCTTAGTGAGGTGGCCGTGTTACACTCTACATTACTGTATACACCTGATCCATGTGCCTTGTTGTCATTCCAGCCCTTATCACCATCTTCCATTTCAGGTCCAAAATGTGACAAATGTTGCATCTCAGAAAAGCCTGAAGCGTTATTGTCACTATTTAGTTGTAAAAAACTGCTTGGGTCTGGGTTACTGGTTATTTCTGGTCCTCCACAGTCCTCTCCATCAGTTTCTGATTTAATCAGTTTAGCTGGGTTGTTGGTTGGAGCCTCTACCTCTATGTTGCCTTCAGTTTTGGTTTGATGGAGATGGGCTGTATATGACCAAGGCTGAGCTTCTTTATCATCATCATCTTCACTCTTCAGAGGAGCTTTCATCATCGGTAAACTGGTGACACTCTCCACCATCCCATCATCAACTGCTTTCCATCCAGATTGGGCCATAGTTCCTCTGGTTCCACTTTTATGAGATGGGACTCTAAGTTGTACTTGTGCTGTTTCCGTTTACAAGGAACCCCTCTGTAATCACCAACAGCTGCTGCACATCTGCAGGAAACAATGAAATGAAAAAGAAAGATAAAGATCATGCAGCAGAAAAATTCCCACCTCATCCCCTCAGAGCTTCTTCAAGTCACACCAATGTCTACAGGCTGCACAAAATATTGAAAATCACTATAATAGCTTTTGCAATAAACATATTGCAATAACTGACTAAATTGCGATAAGTAGTAGTCCCTACGTGCATATTTTAAGGAAGTGATGTGACGCTGTTCTGAACGCTGCTAGGCATTCATGCTGTGCACGTAAATGATGAATCAAATGGACATTTAGGGGCCATCCTTACGACACCGGATTGCAGTAAAACCACAAAAGTATTTTAGCAGACCACCCTTTCATCCCCACAAAGCCAGGGATTAGCCTCTATGAAACCTATCATGTCTGAAGCCAGGTACCAAAGTGGATAGGTTTGAGTCCTCTACCATCTGTGGTACTGTGCAGACAGCGTAACTGCACCACTAGAGGATATGATGTCAATGCAACGAACACGCACCAAACACAACAACAAAGATGGCATTGGTGTGTTGTGGTGCTGCTCCAGACAGTCCTGGCTTCTATACAGCTTTTGCAACAAAATGCACTGCTGTTACAACACAGTATCGTGCTACTGTACCATCAACAGCGGGAGCAAGCGGATATGGAGAAAGGCGTATGTCAGATGCAGCACTTGGTGGGATAATTTTGTAGACAGCGTTGTCGTGAACAACGAATGGAGGGAAAACTTTAGAATGTCCAAGCCCTCTATTGTTGCTTTGACTGAACATCCCCGCCTGTACACCGGCAATCCACAAACATGAGGTCTTCAATCAATCCTATAAAGCGGACTGCAATAACGCTGTCCTACCTGAGTGACGAGGGAAGGCTATGGAAGACAGCTAATGCGTTTGGTGTGTTGTGACAGGCTGTGTCTAGCATTGTTGGAGAAACCTGCAAAGCGATCGCCACCCACCTTTTGTCCAAAATACATCTCACTACCGACCACTGAGCCCGAGGCGGAGGAGCTAGTTATGGGTTTCCAATGAGCCCATGACATACCACACTGTCTTGGTGCAGTTGATGGCATCCACATCGAAATCAAACAGCCACACATGAACCCCATGGACTACATCAGGGGTAGCCAACGTCGGTCCTTGAGGGCACCAATCCGGCAGGTTTTCCAGATTTCCCTGCTCCAGCACACCTGACTCAAATTAAATAGATCCAACAGCCTATAAGGATCTTCACAATGACTCGTTAGTTTAAGTCAGGTGTGTTGGAGCACGGAAATCTGGAAAACCTGCTGGATTGGTGCCCTCGAGGACCGACGTTGGCTACCCCTGGACTACATGAACAGAAAGGGTAAATTTTCTCTTAATGTCTAGGCAGTCTGTGATTACAGATATAGATTTCAAAATGTTTGCATAGTGCTCGTGATGCTTGAGTATTTGCCAATTTGAAGGTGAACTCTTATTTGAAGACTGGAAAAATAACGTCTCTGAAAAACCAGATTATGGATGACAAAGAAGCCATCCAGATTTTCCTGCTAGGTGATCCTGCATACCCACTGCTGCCGTACCTAATGGAGAAGTACGCTAACGGTGGTTCCATGCCTCTGGAGCAATACTTTGGACTGACTTTATTCAGGGCTCACCTGGTCATAGAGTGTGTTTTTGGTCGCCTTAAGGCTAGATTTGCGGCCCTTAGAAGGCCTATGGACATAAATTTAAACGATCTGCCCATTGTTATATATGCATGTTTTGTTCTACACAACATCTGTGAGGCTAGAAAAGAGGTTGTGGTTGAACAATCTTGTTCTATCTATCTATCTATCTATCTATCTATGTACATCACATATATATTAATTAATGTGTGTGTGTGTGTTTATTCTTTAATCTGGAAGCTAAACTGTGCTCTCATGAGTAAACTTTATCCAGCAAACAGCAAAAAAAAAAAAAAAAAACTCTTGAGATTCCTTATCCTGGGAGACAATGCATTTGTTGTGACCAAAATGCTTTATTTACAAAGTACCATTTGTCATGTACAACTGTGCAAATAAAACAAAATATTGCAGAAACCTTTCAAAATCCTATTATAAAACAAGGTGCTTAACATATGCTTAATATGAATTTTTAAAAGTATAAAAATAGAAAATACATTTAAGGGCACTTGTGATATGATAATAATAGCAAATGTAACAATGCAATAACAGTATATAATGGTAGCAGCAATGGCCTATGCTAATAATAATAATAATAATAACAATGTAAGAATAACTATATAATTGTAGCAGCAACGGTATATGCTGAATAATAACACTTATAATAATAACATAATAGCAATAGTAATAACAATAATAGTTATAATACTAATAATAGTATAATAATACTATAAGTACACATATAAATTTAGTAAGAATGCAGTCACAGCTGAACTTTGTCCTCTGAAAAAAGTGTGTGTTTGTATGAAAAATGTTGCTTTGACATTTCAGGTGGGTGTTGTGCATGTTCTGCAAATGAAGGGCTGGTGTAGCGTGCTGTGGGGTCATAGGAAAGAAGGTGGAAGAGTGTTGTCCATATCCACTACTCCCACTGAAAGACTGTACACCTTGAGGTGGAACAAGCAACTGACGCATCAACAAAAATCTTCTCGAATGTTGGTGTTGATGTTTGCAAGGTTGTCGTTAATCTGGGTCATGTTGCCATTTATCTGACCCATGGTCTGTGCTGAGCGTCTTGAAGATTCCTCCATCAGCTCTCAACATCCTCTTCTTCACCTGCAGGTCCCCCAGAGCTAGTGGGTCACCTGGAAGTTTCCTCTTCAACCTCTCAGCTTTATGGTCGTCAAGCTGTCTAGAATGCAGCAGAGGAGTCAAGTGACTGCATTAGAAAAAATATGACCAACGGAAAGTTGCAAAATGTTTGGAGACAATGCAAATCATCATCACTACATGAAGGTCCCCGTTTATTAAAAGTAGAATACATACAAAGGAAAAAAAGGGTGCAGTATAACGTTTTAAAAGTGCATCGCTAGATGCGAAAATACTTGATAAGTTTCAAATGATTGTGAACATACCTGTAGCATATCCCGGCGCTGTTTAACTACAGAGAGTGGGAGACAGTCAGTGGATTCAGCGGACTGAGGCGACTCTGTGCTGAACTGTTTGGAAGGTGATGTACTGCTCGACTCCTCAAGACTCAACTCTTCCACTTCATGATGAGTCGATGGCGCTGTTTATGCGGCAGGTGGCGGGAGAACCACCCCAAACCTCCTCACACAGCTCAAAAAAAGCAGCTCCACATGTCCCTGGCCACTCCAACGTCAAGTCTCCACACCCTGCCTGTATGTTGCGTGTATGTTTTTAATTTTGGCGGTATCCTGGACTCTGGTGATGGTTTTTATGTCATGAGGGGAATCGATGCCTGTCCCTTCTGGATACTGTGCCTTGAAGTCAAGCAGAATATCTGCGTATTTACTTTGCACAAATTCCCAGTCCCATTGGTTTTATAGTCCAGCATAACTCGACGAAGCTCCACTTCTTTATCAGTCCAAACAAAGGTTTCTCTCTTGCCTCGCTGTGAATTCTCAGCCATCTTCTTTTCTTCGAAACGCAATGAGCCTTCATCTGCACATGAGCTATGCCCTGTTCTAGCTCTAGTGTGTTAAAACTACTGCTTCCTGCTTCTGTCCCCTACTAACGCTTGCTGCTTCGCTCTCCCCTCTGCCTGCATTTTTCTGCCAATATTGTTATTTTTCTACTCAAGAAACTCATGAGCAACGGCTCCTGGATACTCATTAATCACTGGGACTGTATTTTGTGGTAGATTTGGTTGGATACTGCTATTTTTTTTAAGACTTACAATCTTGTCAGTGTCACGTTAGCGTGGCCTACAAATAGCAGAAGCCTTATCTACAGTTACTCAGGAGCTAAAGCTAACTAGCTGCAAGATGCCACCAGTTATCAGAAGGAAACTAATAAATCCTCTCCACAACAACCGGACATGCAGCTACAGAACAGGTTTGCGCCACTGCTGCAGCATTCTGAATCCACATCCAATGACCAAAATGAAATCTCCCTACACACCAGGGTAAGACCAAAGAACAAGTCAGAAAGTAAAAGGCGACAAGCTGGGCCTCAGACTCTGATTGTTGGTGACTTCAGTGTGAAAGACGTGAGAAATGTGTGTGGAAAACGTACAAAAGTACTGTGCTTTCCCAAGGATTTGGTATCAGATGTGAGAGGCAAAATTACGCAAATTGTGGCAGCACACCCAACTGTGGAAAACCTCATCCTGCATGTGGGTTCGAATGATGTTGTGAAACAACAATCTGAGGTGCTGAAGTAGGATTTTACTGAACTGCTGGATACGATCAGCTATCTGGATGCCCGGACATTCATCAGTGGCCCTTTCCCCCCCATCAGAGGAGGAGTGGAGAGATTCAGTAGGCTGTTTAGTCTGAATGCATGGCTGTTGGCTGTATGTACCACACATCCAGTTAATTTCATAGACAACTTCAGCTTCTTCTGGGACCGCAGGCACTTTTTTTTAAGATGGATGGATTCTGCCTGAACAGGTCAGGAGTGAAGCTGTTCGCCTCCAACCTGTTTGATTTTCTGAACAGACACTCTGTTCCCTCGGACAAGGACGCCAGACAAGAGAAACCAAAACAGCGTGATAAGACAGAGCCTAGAGGAAACCTTAAGAAAAAAAACACCTCAGCCCCCTCCCGAAGAAAGCCCCAAAGCTCTCAACGAGGACCCACCTCCTTCCTCTCATCATACTCCATCCAAGTCACCATCCCCCTCCCCATCCTCCCCACCCCTCCTGGACTTCACCTCCCAGATGAAAGAGCTGGTCACTTTTGTGACCAAACTAACCCCATGCCACAGTATGTTTCTGTCCCCCATAAACCCCCCACAGGGGCGGCTAAAGGGGGGGCACCCAGCCCCTCCTGTACCACCATGCCAGCTTCATGTTTCGGATGTATGATGTGTGGAGGGTCCAGGCTGTGTAGATAACAGCAGTCGTGATTTTTCCCAGGTCCAGCTGGACCCCTGTTTATTAGAAGGTTCAAAAATATCTGTACTGTTTGGCAACAGAAGGAGAAAAGTAGCTCAGTCAGAACACAGACAGCTGCTTTCTAAAAGGTTTCTAAGTTTCTAAGTTTTATAACTGAGCACAACCTTGATTTTATGTTTTTAACAGAAACTTGGTTAAACCAAGATAACAACGCAGTCACTCTGATAGAGTCAACCCCTCCCAACTTTAGTTTTATCAGTGAGGTCAGACTAAACAGGAGAGGAGGGGGGGTTGCAGTTTTATTTAATGAATCATTTCAGTGTAAGTAGTTATCTCTTCGAAGTTTTACATCTTTTGATTATGTGGCTCTTCAGTTGAAAGCTTATTATAAAATAATATATCTAAATTTCTATAGACCACTAGAGCACTGCGCAGAATTTTATGAAGAGTATAGTGAACTGCTGGCTACAATCTGTTTGGATTTTGACTGTGTAATTATTGTTGGCGATTTTAACATCCATGTAGACAATCCTCAGGACAAAGCGACTAAAGATCTGGGTAACAACTTTGGGCTGACTTAGCATATAACAGAGCCCACACACATTAAAGGACACACTCTAGACTTGGTGATTTCGAAGGGTTTGGATGTTTCCAAGGTTACTGTGTGTGACCTGGGCCTGTCTGATCATTACTGTGTTTTCTTTGAGTGTACAGTTTCTGTTCACACAAATGTCTCAACAGAGATGATCACAAAACGCTGCATAACTAAAAACACGACTGGGATGTTTAACCAGGTCTTCTCTTCAACACCTGGCCTGTCAGGCGGTTCAGCCAATGATCTTGTCACTAGTTTTAATGCTGAAATGTTAAGTATTATGGATGTCATTGCTCCTATTAAGGTGAAAGTTGTCTCTGGAAAGAAAAAGTCTCCATGGAGAAATTCCACACTGGTAGAGCATGGAAAAAGAGAGTCTCAGAAAGCCGAGCGCAGATGGAGAAAAATAAATCTACAGGTTCATTATGACGTGTATAAAGAGAAACTTCACTCTTATAATCTACAACTGAAGAATGCAAGAAAGTCCTATTTCTCTGACATTATTAGCAAAAACTATCATAAAGTTCGGGTCTTATTCGCTATTGTTGACAGGTTAACAAACCCTCCTGTGTCAATAGCACCTGAACTTTATTCCACCAAGGCCTGCAATGAGTTTGCCAAATTTTTCATGGAAAAAAATATCAGACAAGTAGTTGGTTTATCAAAAGCAGGTTTAACAGACATACTGTGTCCATTGAAAACCAGTTTAAGCACCATGACACAGTTTAATCCCTGGTGTTTTCCCAGAACTTTTAAAGACAGTTGTAATCAAACCCCTGCTAAAAAGGTACAACCTAGACAAGACACAAATGAGCAACTACAGGCCGATCTCAAATCTTCCTTTTCTAAGTAAGATAATTGAAAAAGACGTTTTTCATCAGCTAAAAGACTTTTTAACACAAAACAACTGCTACAATGTCTTCCAGTCAGGTTTTAGACAGCACCACAGCACTGAGACTGCTCTGACCAAAGTCATTAATGACATATGTTTGTATAAAGATGTTGGAAAAATGTCAGTCTCAGTCTTACTGGACCTCAGTGCTACATTTAATACAGTTGACCACAATATATTGCTTAAACGACTGGAGAACTGGGCGGGCCTCTCTGGCACTGCGCTACACTGGTTTAAATCTTATTTAGAGAATAGAAAGTACTTTGTGTCAATAGGTAACTTTAGATCTGAGCAGACAAAAATTACATGTGGAGTTCCCCAAGGTTCCATCCTGGGGCCTCTTCTGTTTAACATCTACATGCTCTCACTGGCACAGGTTATAAAGAACAACAACATTAGTTACCATAGCTACGCAGATGACACACAGATATATATTACAATGTCATTAGGAGACCAAGGCCCTGTACAGGCTCTTGGTAAATGCATTGAGGAGATTAATGACTGGATGTGTCTGAACTTTCTTCAGTTAAACAAAAACAAAACTGAGGTGATTGTCTTTGGTGCGAAAGAGAAACGATTAAAGGTCACCACAGAGCTTCAGTCTATACACCTAAAAACCACAAACCAGGCCGGAAATCAGGGTGTACTGATGGACTAAGACCTTAACTTTGAAAAACACATTAAGGGAATTACAAAATCAGCCTACTATCACCTTAAGATTGTATCAAGGGTAAAAGATCTGATGTCTCACCAGGACCTGGAAAAGCTAGTCCATGCATTCATCTTTAGTCGGCTTGATTACTGTAACAGTATTTTTACAGGTCTACCTAAAAAATCAATTAGACACCTGCAGCTGATTCAGAACTCTGCTGCTCGAGTCCTCACTAAGACCAAGAAAGTGGACCACACCAGTCCAGCTCTGAGGTCTTTACACTGGCTGCCTGTTCGTCAGAGAATAGATTTTAGCATTCTACTGCTGGTCTATAAAGCTCTGAATGGTTTAGGACCAAAATACATCAGTGATCTCTTGACCTAGGATGAACCTACCAGAACCCTCAGGTCATCTGTTTCCAGTTTCTTATCAGTTCCCAGAGTCAGAACCAGACATGGAGAAGCTGCATTCAGCTTCTATGCTCCACATGTCTGGAACAAACTCCCAGAAAGCCTCAGATCAGCTGAAACCCTCAGTTTATTTAAATCCAGGTTAAAGACCCACCTGTTCTCTGCTGCATTTCAAAAGGTTTTATTTAGAAATCAAAATCTGCATCTGGCTCTTTTAAGCTGGAATCATGTTTATAATATTGTCTTTAACTTTATTTCTTGCATTTTATCTATTTTAGCATATTCCTTCTGCTTTTATTTCATTAATTGCATTTCTTTTAATATATATATATATATATATATATATATATATATATATATTTATTTATTTATGCACTTGTCTGCACCCTGCTGTAATGATTTATGTAAAGCGCTTTGAATTGTCTTGTACATGAAATGTGCTTTACAAATACATTTGCCTTTGCCTTTAAAAAAACACTCTGGGGAAATATATACTGGCTGCAGCTGTGGACTCATTGGCAACTATTTTCACAGACAGTCTGCCCTTGACCTGCTGAACTCTTATGGTTATAATTGTGGACTCTGGTTTGGTGGTGTTGATTAGGTAGATTAGAATTTGTGCCAACAGTGTTAAAACTGTTTGGCTTTTGTGGTCTGCATTTTTTTGTATAGTCTTGTTTTCTTTATCTTTGTTTTTTAAGACTTAAAGCCCTTTTGGCTTCTCTTTCATATATTTATAGTTAGATGTGTTATATGTTACAAGTAGAATGTGTTGGGCTAGTTTAGGTTTTTGTGGTTGTATATAATATTTTTGGTTAAGTTTTAAATTTTGGAGCCTTTTGGTTATTGTTTTTGGTTTAAGCAGGTTCACCACCCCCAACACGTGTGATTCAGCACCCGTTTGAATTGTTTTTCGTTGCTACCTGCAACAAAAATAATCCATTAGCTCCCTTTTTTACCACCTGTCCGCAGTACTTTTTTTTGCACCTCATATCACCTAGCAGGGCCGGGTCGTAACACTCATAGTAGTGATGGTTCCATTAATGTCTAAAACTCTGCTTCATCTGAGAGAAACTGCTTTTTACAATCCACACTGGACTATAAAAGAATGTCGTGTATAATTTATCAAAAGTTGGTAAAGAAACATCTTCAGACTTTTGCAAAGGCTGTCAATTTTCTATTTTATATCTAGTCTTTAGGCTGAGGGACACTATAGTACATGATCTGTTTGTGTTTCTGACCAAAATATTTTCATTAGGAAGAGTTACTCAAATCTAGCAGTAGCTTACACATGTTACTAGCGTTATTATAGCACAGCTATAAAGACGTCTGTGCATGAGAGTTTTACCAGTGGAGCTCTGTATGAGAAAACAGCAGAGCAGCAGCTTTATTTTATCACAGATCATATCGCCACTGCAACTTTCAACCGTGTTATTGCATATGTTTTCCTAATATCACGCAGCCCTAGTGCATGTACAATACCTCAGTCAACAAGAAGAGCAGTGTTGTATAAAATATAAAATAATGTTGCAGATAAGTTCATATGAAGAAGATAAGCTTATTACTATCTCAACTTTATATGTTGACCAAACACAACACAGCACTGAAACAAACAAGTGGTCAGGGGTAAAGATAAATACATGCAAGTTGTTTGTATTGGCTCTGTGGTTGTCATGAACATCTCTCACCCCACGATACCACCCAGTTTCATCCACAGCACCTTCTTCATCTGCTGTGGATGATGATGGTGATAGCAGAAACTGTAGTAAGTTGTACTGCTTACATATCACTGAGCTTTTGTTGTAAGAGACCCAGCAAAACCAATAAAGGCCCATTTATGCTCGATGCAGAAGGCAGATGAATGGACAGTTTAGTCCGTCGTCATGCATTGGTTACTATAAAGAAAATCATATGGATTATCATTATGTTTATTATATTTGATTGTGATTTTATTAATGACTCATTATTATACTTTGAACCAATCATTTCATTGTTTTCAGAATCAACTTTGCATTTACTCTGTATCTACTCTGTACCAGTCTGTATTTTAATAATTTAGAGACAGAAATATACTCAACGGTATTTCTGTATGAGTGTGCTGGTTTATGCTGGGAACCAAGGTCGAGCTGTGGATAAGAAGAAAAGACGTGATTGGGCAAGAAAAGAAGACTGCTTGACTCCCTGTTTCTTATCTTACTAGAAAGTGCTGAAACCTAGAAACCTGAAATTGTGTAATTCTGAAGTGTTTGATGCAGGGGTGTTGCTATGCATAAAGCTCTACTGGGGCACATATCCCCCGTCTCCCATACACACACACACACACTGCCCCATGCCACTGCCACATTCCGACCAAAAATACTAATTGAGATATTAAAGAGTGTAAGAACATATTTCTTTTAACAAACATGAACACTTAAAACATGGCAGCAAAAGCATAAATGCCATAACAAACGATGGCAGGTCAGAACTCTCTTCATACACATTCCACAGTAATGGTTATTACCTGGTTTTCAGGTTGGTAGGTCAACTCTTTCTGAACAGTTTGTTTAATTTCAGCATTAAAGCGAACTGCATATTTTTCAATTCCACAAAGTGGTCAATCACTTGACTGTGACTCAGTTTTAAGAAAATCAGGAAGAGTTGTGTCTCGTTTGGGTGATCATCTGCTTCAATTCTGCTTTGGTTTGAAGTTACTGGGTCCCTTGGTTTAGAACAGGGATCTCCAACTCCGGTTCTCGTGAGCTACTGTCCTGCAGGTTTTGGATTTTACCCTGATGCAACACACCTGACTCAAATCACTGGGTCATTAACAGGCTTGTTTATATATATATTTATATATGTAAATATTGTTTTATGTCTTTTATGAGAATTTCAGTTTCATGGAAAGCCTGTCATTTATTGATGGTCCCTAAACGATAGCTCCAGTGCAAATATCTGTTGAAAATCCAGCCTAAAACTGATTTAACTGTGCTCTTACCTCTATCTTTCTCATCTCTCCTTGCTGCTTCCCTGTCTCTGCTTCAGGTGAAGAATTTTCTGATATCCATCTACAGAAGTCTCGCAATAATATGTTTCGGTTAGTGTAAGGTATTTTCGTTTCATTTCTAAACATAACATAAAATTGACTGTTTTTGTGACACGTTACGAGACCTCAAACTGCGGTATCTGCTCACCACACCCAACACACGGGAGAGCTGTGTGACGTGTGTGTGGTTCACCTGCTGCTCGTGCACGGTAACATGCAGTGACAGAATGCGCCCCTGATCTGTTTGAGTTGAAATATATATCTTCTCCCGTCTGAGTCATCTGAATTAATGCATAATAAATATTTATTGTCGAAAATTAATCACAGCATTTATACTGGGGCACAGTTCATTTATACTGGGGCATGTGCCCCAGTATAAATGAACTGTGCCCCAGTATAAATGGGGTCTGGCGAAGCCTCAGGTTTGAAGTACGAGGGAAGGACTTCATGAACCTCCCTTTATAATGCCTTGTAATGTGTGAAACAACTCGGTGTCCGTATCATACCTGTATGGTGCATACACTCCTCGCAAGTAAAATTGTATACATTGAATAACTCTCTGGTTCTTCCTTGATTGTGTTCTGGTGTTGGGATGAATTTTCCTAGCATTCCGCATGAAATTTGGTCTGTTTTTAGGGAGCTTAGCTATCCGTCACTTAACATAGAAGGCGGAGCAATACCACCAAAAAATCGTGGGGGCAGTGCTGAGAACATGCGACCAGCAAAAGAAATAACTAAAAAAGAAGAAGAGGACCAGGAAGGGAAAAAAAGCAGAAGAATGAAGACGAGGACAACAACTGTAGAAACTGCACAAGCTTTTGAAAACTATATGTGAATGTTTAGGGCATGTTGGGGATTTGGAAACAACTTCGTACCGGTGCTTTACCGCCCCCAAACTGTTTCTGAAACTGACGTCAACTCGCATGTGTGAACTCTGAACTAAGCACTGTCCACTAGTGGAGGAATTGAATTAAAAACCATGGCAATGCAAAACACGCATAGAAGTAAGAGGACAGCCACGTATGACAACATTAGAAACGGACGTCTCCATTTAGGGGAGCATAAATAGGCCCCAAGTTTGATCCATAGGAGCTAGCGGTAAACACGCTAACAGTTAGCTGTGAACATGCTACCTGTTTACAAAATTATGATGAAGTGATGAAAACACAAACAAAACAGCCCTTTTATAACCGCCTTAGTTTGTCTCCAGAAAGAGACTCTGGCTCTTGCATCATTAACATCAGTTTTTATTCAACCTGGTTCCAGCTGAAGATCAGCCTCCCAAACTGATAGTGGGAAAAAGGGAGATTGAAAGGCGCCATTCTCACCCAATCAGGCTGTAATCTTCTAAACAACTGTTTTCTATCAGCTGCCTATCAGTCTCATCTTTCCCCACGTCATGAATCTGAAAGAGTGGTCAGCCTGACCTCACATACAATGACCCAACAGGAGAATAATAACGTCAATGTTCTATATCAGAAGGAAAAGAAAACACACATCATGAAATGTAATTGAGAATAATAAATGCATTTTACAAGTAAAAGAATGATTACACTTGTGGTTATTGTATGAGTAAATGTGATTGATAAAATTACTTCCACACTGGTTAAAATAGTAGATCATAAATTTAGCTTTACTGTAGATTTTTTTTTAACTAAACCATCTTACTGAAAGAGAGAAGATGATTTTTTTTAACCATCATTTATCAACATTAACAGTGAGTCAGCAGATTTTTTATTTTCTTTATTATCTGTTATTGGTTGTACTTTTTAGACAAAATGTGTAAGAGGCCGTTTCTATGCAGATGTTTGTGTACAATATACAGCAATAAAAAACTTTCTAAGATTGTTTAGAGAGAGTGAGGGGGAGGAGGGAGTCACAAGCACAGACGGCAACAGCATGGAAGAAAAAAGGTAATAAAAACTACATTATATAATATAAAGAATTAAAATAATGACAGCTTGGTTCTAATAGCAGCTAAAAGTTGTGATATAGCTTTTGAGTGAGTTGTTTTCGGTGTCTGATTCAGGCTCGAACATGTACAGCTGTATGTTTTGTGTTGACATTTTTTACTGAAGTTACTATGAAGTCCTGCTGATGTATGACCGAGACAAATGATATGTGCGCTCCCAACAACTTCTCCCGGCAGGTGACCAATCAGAAGCAGCCCACATCAGGGGGAGGTGGGGTTCAGGGCGGAAGAATCTCATTGGAGAACTTGCTGACTGTACACTACACAAATTGTTATAAAAATTCAGCTTTACGTGTGATGTCAAAATAAACTGAATATCCACTATAACCTTTACAGGTGAACTTAATTTGACTTTCTTGAAATTTCTGAATGCACATGTACAACTGTTCAATCTTGACATTTAATTACAGAACATGCTGTTCTCTAACTAGATGAGTAACTGCAAAATAAGAAAGAAAGAAAGAAAGAAAGAAAGAAAGAAAGAAAGAAAGAAAGAAAGAAAAAGAAAGAAAGCTTGTATCTGAACAGTCCTCTTCACATTTAGTGAGTCTTTAAGTTGGTGCACAGAGAGTCTACAGCCTGCAGCTTTCAGAAAATACCCACAATAATTTAAACTACTGAGAAAAGAACAGGGAGAACGTGTTCTGAATGAACAATAAAACCAGTTTAGCGCCTTGTTCCAGTAAAACATTTATTTCCACAAAATACATTTATGCTCACCTTAGTGCAGCTTGGTCCATAGAGCTTCTATGGTACGTTTTTATTTACTTGTTTTTGTATAAATGTTGCCTCTGAAGCTGCAGGAACACTTTAGTGCAAACTATATTCTTCTGTTGATCTTTTTGTTATCAAAATCTGACACAAAAACCTCAGGGGTGTTGGCAACCATTAAAAATTCCTGCCTTCCACTCACCACCCCATAAATATTTTCTAGATCCACTCCTGAGTAATTTCCTTCCACGTTTTATTTTTCTCAACAACTAAACCTCACCAAGCACCAAACATCACAGTCAGACAAGGTCCGTGTACATTCAAGCTTTTTGTTTTTTAGTTAAAAGCAAAATTGAAAAAACAGAAGTACCATAGTTTTTTTCATTTACAATCAAAAATTGGTAAAAAGGAAAACAGAATCTAATTTCCTTTCCTATTCCCAGAATCTAAAGACAAAAATAAGAAAAACTACATAGAAAACCGTCCCATTATTGGATTTTGGCAATTCATGTTATTTTTCCTTCAGAACTAAAAGATTAAGACAGGTTAACAGGTGGCCTGGAAGTTAGAATAAAATAAAAGCTAAGATTAACACGTAACATTATGCAAGCACATTGTTAAACTGTACATACATAAATAACTTTGCTGGCTCATATAAAACAACATTAATATGTTCTTTCGGGCAGACAGTGACCTCGAGGAAATAAACAATCCTATAAAAATGAAAGCCACAAGTAACCAGGATTACAACAGATTTTTCACATTTCTGTTTCTGTGATCAAAGGGCTGAGTAATGTTTAATCGCTGGAATTTATCTGTACTAAGCTGCCATGTTACACAGTGGACAAGTCAATAAAATAACATTCAACTTATATTCTGTGCACATTGTATACAGAACGAAATGTTGCATTTGCTCGCAACAGTATAAAAAATACACAACTAAAAAAAAAAATGAAGGGAACACTTCTGTAAAACCAAACTGTCCACTAAGGAAGCAACACTGCTTGACAATCAACTTCACTGCTGTTGTGCAAATGGAATAGAAAATAGCCTCATTTTGACTTGTTTTAAGGAAGCTAAAATGTTCCCTCATCAGTATCTAACCTGGACTAATAAAATGTTCCTTACTGGCACATTTCTGCAGCAGTTTCTGAGTTGGACAAGGACTAATGTGGACAGTAAGTACAGACCAAGCAGCCAAAGAATTAAAAAATCCACCTGTCAGTTTAACACAGCACATTATATTACCTGATATTTTATCTATGATAGCACGAAATCCCGACCTACTTTCTATCCAGGGTTGGAATAACCAGTAGCTTTATGTTTCAGCTAACAGCAGATATAACAGCAGATATAACAGCTCTAACGAAACTCAGCAACAAGTTTTGACAGTAAGTAGTACCAGGGTCATTATTACAGCTACATAAAAAGGGTGATGAAGAATATCAACTAGTGATCATCATGTCATGTTTAATATAAATCTGCAGCTCCTCACCAGCCGTCTCACAGACCACTGGAAATAGCCACGCGCTTTCCGTAGCCTGTTACAGGCTGGACAACTCTCACCTTCTTCCTGACTTCCCTCGATAAAACGTCTTTGTCCGATCCTTCTTCCGTCCGATCTTTCCTTCCCAGCGAGCTGGTCTCCACAGAGGAGAGAAACAGACAATCGTCAGTATCCAAGATATGTCGGAGTTTCCAACTGTAGTTTAAAGTGTTAATTAATGCAGAAAATACCTTGAAAGGACGTAAATCAAACGTATTCTCTGACCAACAAACACAACACAACGTTGCAGTGATGATGTCTTCTTCTTCTTCGTCTAATTATTTTTTTTTCCCCCAGCGGATAGCATGCAACAACCCCCGCCCTCGCGCCCTATTGGTTGCATCTCGGATATAAACTGTGAGAATGAGAAAACAATTAGACAGGCGACACATACGGGAGTCCGGTAACGGAAGGGTATAATCAAATCATAAATAATGGCTTATGACAGCTGCAGAAGACAATGCTTATCTCTCAGCCTTGAAGCTGCATAACAGGACAGACAGCAGACTCTCTCACACACACATACACAAGGAGTGACTTTTGACAGAGATGGTTTGTTTAATATTCGAATAGAACAGCACACACACACACATACAGAGTCTGAGCCAGACTGGACCGGTTTCTAGAGAGTGAAGTACAAAATAAGATAGCACATATTAAGTGTTTAGACTGAATGAAACTCGTAGCGCTTGTTTCTGCTTCTAGTTAGAATCTCCAGATATATCTGCGGGGTATTGCTCATGTAAACTTTTTGCTTCTAACTAAAATTATTAAAATTGTAATTGATCTCAATTGGTTTCTCTCCATTAACGGACACGGGGGACAACAAAACAAGCAACACGAAGAGCAGTATTTTAGTTAGTGGTACGTTTTAAAACCGTTTACTCAGTTACCAATATAGATAAAAAGAAGAATGACGAGAGGATACCGTACAGGAACAAACTTAAGCCCGGGATCGATATTTGGCCAAATTGTCAACAATCACTAACATAGATCCTTACAACCTCACAGCTAAGGAATGGAGCTCCGATGCTACATTTCTACCTCCAACCTCATCGCTGGACATAACAAGCTACCTCGTTTATGGTATCAGTATCAGTTCAGAAACTACAAATCTTTAGAAGCTCATGACATTTCAGGAATGTCTGGGTGCAGGATCTGTTCACATTTCCACCCCAGGACTGCACAACAGTCTCACTGCAAAGGCAAGCTCACCTGCTGTTAAGTCAGGTTATGACTGGTGGTTAGGGTTACTTTACTTGTTTTGTCAGATTTTCTCTACTTATTTAAACTGAGCATAAATGATTAATATACATTACAGTGTTGCGAAAGAAACCACTTCATATTTATGTTGCATAACTCAGAACAAGTTTTAAATGATCTAATAATCCTATATTTATACAACATAATTACTCAAGCTAATACGTCAGTCAGCCTGTAAACCAGAAACTGTACTAATATAGACGTCCTTACAAATGAAGCAAAATAAAGCAAACGGTTGAACACTGGTGTAAATGGTTGTTGTCTGTCTGCCAGTGTGTTGTCTACAGGTCCTGCACTCCCAGCACCTGACTGACTCTCCACTGAAGCCCTGGGTCATCATGGAGGTCTACAGCATGCAGCAGCTAAAAAAGACTTTTGAATCTGCTCTCATTGTTCCTCTTGTTGACAAATTTGCACATATTTTGTACTGTTTTAGCACAATTGCACATTATATTGTTTCAGTGTTGAAATAGCCAAGCAAAGATGTGGAAGTCTCTCACTACATTACTTGAAAATATTACACCACAACTTCAGTGTTTTTATTAAATCACATGGCATGTACATATTCAGGATTTTTTTTTATTGAAATTTTATCTGTTTACCATTGTGCTGCTACTGTTTATTCTGACTGAGAATTTCAATAAAAACTTATATGAAAAAGTAAAAAATGTCAAGCTTCTCATCTGGTTAACAATCATGTTTTCTTTTCAGTGTTTATCTCCTTAATCTAATTAAAATGTAATGTAATGTAATTTTCATTATCAAAACTGACACTGGTTATTTATGTGCTTAAGACAGGCAACGAAGAGTCAAAAAGACTTTATTTTTCATCTTTAAGTCATGTACAAAAACAAAAAACTTGTACAATTTTGTTTGCACAAATAGTATGAAAAAAAAAACTTCCAACTGTCTGACTGTACACATCATCGTCATCATGTGTCTTATCCTCTGTTATTAGCTGATTACCTTCTTCTCCAGCCTTATGTGTTCCCTCTCTGGTCTGTAGCCGACTGCTTTTTTCACCAGCATCAGGTGTCCTTTTCATGGTCTGTAGCTCTCCAGGTCTACCTCCAAACAAAATAGAAACTACACGCAGTCGACTCTAAGAGCTGAGACGCTTGTTGGCCCTGGGAGGACAGGGGAAGCAGCTAATGTTAACCCCTCAGGGCTAACAGCAGAGATCCAAATCTCTTTGAGCACTCTACAGGCTGAGCTAAGAATGGAATTTCAGGCGTGCAGAAACATGCAATCTGTATATATACATATACATATGTATACATATGCTGTATATATATATGTATATACATATACATATATATATATATATACATATACATATACATATATATACATATATATATATATATATATATACATACAAATATACATATATATATATAGGATTCAAGGATTCAAGGAACTTTATTGTCATACCAGCTCACATTTACATGTTTATGGTACGAAATTAGAACTGAGGTCCCGGTTTGAGCCATAAGAAGGAGGGCAATAAGTGAAATAAAATAAGACATGAAGAGAAAAAAAAAGAAAAAAAATAGAAATATAGGCTAAATATAAATAGAATATAAGCTAAATACAATAGAATATAAACAGCACAATTTTAAATAAAATAAAAATAAAAATAACAGTAAACACTAAAGAGCCCAGTTTGCATGTGCAGCCTAGATACATATGTGCAAGTATGTATGTGCATGAGGTAGTGGTAGTCCAAAGTATAACACTTCTGATATTAATATTAGTGATATTGCACTTATATGGACAGCAGGTAAACATGTAAACATGTGGACAGGAACTCCCCTGGGGGGGGTAAAGTGTTTGCAGTGCAGGTCTGTTTGTGGGAGTGGGGGGGGTGGATTCAGTTTAGGATGGGGATGGGGGCAGGGCAGCAGGGTTTGGGCTGGTGTTCAGAGGTGGGGAAGTAGGGTGGGGTAGGGTGGGGAGGAGTCTACAAGGCATGGCAAGAGTTCAGCAGTCTGACAGCTTCGGGGAAGAAGCTGTTCCTGAACCTGGTGGTCTTGCTCCTTATGCATCTCAGCCGCCTGCCTGAGGGGAGGGGTTGGAAAAGTCCATGTGCTGGATGGGTGGAGTCCTTCATGATGCGGAGGGCCCTCCCCCTGCATCGTGCTGTGTAGAGGTCTGAGGTGGTGGGAAGGCTGCTCCCCATAATCCTCTGTGCAGCCTTTACCACCCTCTGCAGAGCCCTCCTCTCAGCGGCAGTGCAGTTGCCGTGCCACACAGTGATGCAGGTGCAGAGGACGCTCTCCACCGCGCAGCGGTAGAAGCTCCTCAGGACAGCGCTCCCTAGTCCGGCTCGCCGCAGCTTCCTAAGGAAGTAGAGGCGCTGGTGTGCTTTCCTGACCAGCTGGGAAGTGTTGGTGTTCCAGGTGAGGTCCTTGGTTATGTGCACACCCAGGTACCTGTAGCTGGAGACCACCTCCACAGCTACTCCTCCGATGTGCAGGGGAGGAGTAGGGCGCTTATCCTTCCTGAAGTCCACCACCATCTCCTTGGTCTTCTTCACATTGATGCAGAGGTTGTTTTCTCTGCACCACTGCACCAGGTGTTCCACCTCCTCTCTGTATTCCGACTCATCGTTGTTGTTGATGCGTCCCACAACCGCTGTATCATCTGCAAACTTCACTATATGACAGCTGGGATGTCTCGCCGAGCAGTCATATGTCAGCAGAGTGAACAGGAGGGGGCTCAGCACACAGCCCTGAGGAGAGCCGGTGCTGAGGGTGATGGAGGAGGAGGTGGAGTTATGGATCCTGACAGTCTGAGGTCTGTTGGTCAGAAAGTCCAGGACCCAGTTCCCCAGTGTGTTACTCAGACCAAGGGTGGAGAGCTTCTGGACCAGTGTCTGTGGGATGATGGTGTTGAAGGCAGAGGAGAAGTCCAGGAAGAGCAGGCGGGCGTATGAGTTTCTGCTCTCCAGGTGGGTGAGGGTTGTGTGGACCACTGATGAGATGGCGTCATCAGTGGAGCGGTTCTTTCTGTATGCATACTGATGTGGGTCCACTGTGACGTTGATGGAGTCTTTGATGTGGGCCATAACCAGCCTCTCAAAGCACTTCATGACTACCGGGGTCAGGGCTATGGGTCGGTAGTCATTCAGGCCTGTCACTGTGGGACACTTTGGGACGGGGACAATGGTTGCAGTCTTTAGACAGGTGGGAACGGATGCCAGTGATAGTGAGGTGTTGAAGATGTCCGTCAGCACCTCAGCCAGCTGGTGTGCGCAGTCTTTCAGTACACGCCCTGGGATGTTGTCTGGGCCAGCAGCTTTGCGGGGGTTAATTCCTTTAAGGGTCTTTCTCACATCAGCAGTGGACACACAGAGGGGCGTGTCACCAGGTGGTGGTGTTAGTCTATTGCAGGGAGGGGGGGAGTCAGGGTCCTCAAAGCGAGCGTAAAACCTGTTTAGTTCGTCTGGCAGGGAGG